>NC_139702.1:7888524-7898524 GCF_964188405.1 Protomyctophum parallelum | reverse complement strand
TGTCAAGAAGGCGAAAAGCTGGTCCATCAACGGCAAAACGAGCGATTCATTTATATGTCACATTGCGGTGCAAAGTCTGCGTATTTGGGCAGAGATGAATACATGATGCCGGCTCGATCCGTCAGCACTTATCCTCGACAAAGATTCTGAGGCTGACACAATGACAGGCAGTCATTTGTCATCCATGCTGTTATTGGTGATAGAGAAATCTCCAAGTTGGCACATTGAGCTGCTGCACTGCATCTCTGCACTCTGACCTTTACTTTGTTTTGTCCTTCGAAAGCCATTGTTGACCTTTGCTTGGTACATTCAATTACATGTGTATGTCCAGTCTGCGACCTTTTAATGTCTTTCCAAATGACCTTCTGTTTGGCTTTTTGGGTCCTGTGATAGTTTACTTCAACGGGTAAGAGCGCCTGAGGCCACCAGTGTATATACTCATGTTACTGTAACGTGCTATACAGTAGATGAAAGCATCTACTAAAATAGCTTCGGCTGTGACATTTGAACTTTGCTGGGGTGTTAATGATAATGGTGATGCATGCTGAGAGTCTGTAGTCAGATTTAGAGTTAGATTCAGATTCAGGCTATTAATACCACTTACGTCTTCTCTTTAAGAAAAAGAAATCCTTTTGTCCTGACGTTACAATGCAGTGAACTCTGGATGAACCGCCGGGTTCCTTCCTGGGCATTGTCGTGGGAGAAGTGTAAATTCATTCAACTTCAATTACGTTCACTTAAAAGTTTAAACTAATTAGACTGCACCACTTTAATTTAGTTTGAATCACACGTTCAGGTCCCTGGCCTCATTGATCTACAACTATATTTAATATGCAGTGGAATGATGCACCAAAGGCTAAGTGGCTAGTGCAGTAGCTGAATGCCATGTGTTTGAAGCAGTCCAGAAAAACTGGGGAACAAGAAGTAAATGCTTTTGATGAGGTTGCCTGTCACCATAACCATAAGGCCCGGCCCTACCCGGGCCCTCATCAAACCCTGTACACTCAAGACACTGCCCCTGCTGCCACCCTTAGATCTCCTTATATGGAGCTGACCTGTTCTGACATTCCATATGTTGATCTGACCTCATCAAACCCTGGACACTCAAGACATGCTCCATATGGCCAGTACAGAATTCATTCCATATGTTGATCTGACCCCCCATGCCAAAGCGCCAGCGATCGCCCAGCAGTCTGCCATCACCCAGGCGGATGCGTGCACGCAACCTCGCCCTTTCCATCAGGCTAAGATGGAGTCTGAAGAGGTGGGTTGTCAGACTACGGCGGAAGATTGGGAGTGAGTCTGCAGTTCTGATTTCAATTGGAAGTTTATTCCAAAGTTTTGGAGCCAGAAGGGAGAAGAGTCTGGGACGTGTGGAGCGTTGTCCCGGCTGTTTTAGTGAATGTTCTGCCAGCCTCCCTGTGTTGGCTGATCTGAGTGCGTGGGGCGGGTTGTAGGGTCTGCCAGCCTCCCTGTGTTGGCTCGGCTGATCTGAGTGCGTGGGGCGGGTTGTAGGGTCTGCCAGCCTCCCTGTGTTGGCTGATCTGAGTGCGTGGGGCGGGTTGACTTTGGGGTGCCATGCCCGTGGTTGCTTTGAAGGCCAGCAGCATCAGAGTTTTGTACTCTACAAAGCACTCCACCCGGGGTCCACTCCTAGACAGGGGTTCAGATCCTGGGTAGCACTGAGACAGAGCTGGGTTGACTAAACAGCATACTGTAATGTGAGCCCACAGGTCAGGAGCTTACTGTATCTTCTGTTTCTGTAGCAAGACTCTGTGAGGCATGATTTACATTTTACAGTACATGAACCGAACATCCCCCAACCATGATACAGTAGAAGTAGGGATAGAGCTCGTTCATTCTTATTGATGACGAGCACCTGACCTTATCGATCAGGCTTATCGAGCCAGGTTCTTATCGAGCAATAAATTCTGAACAGGACCAGTATCTTTTACTAAGGCCTTCAAATACCGTACCTTTCTAACAGACGGAAGGCAATTGACCTTTTTAACAATAAAATAATTTTAAAGAAACTGTTAACTGGTTAATATGTCTACAATCACTTTAAAAGTGTAATTTTGTTTACCTGGACAGCGCTGGTTGGCAGGTATTAATACACTTTTAGACCGACATGTTTGTGCCAGCATGGATGATTACATTTATTATTTTATTTCCTGTCTTGTCTTGATTGTTTAAACATGATGTCATAGACCGCTATTCTCGATAACAGGCTTGATAAGCCCAAGGCTTATTGATAACAGGTACTGGATGGATTACTGGAACATTGAGGATGTAGCTTGTTATTGGATTTTTTCGTTTATCGGCTATCAAGCTCCATCCCTAAGTACAAGTACAAACAAAATCCCCCCTGGACTAGTACACCCCCTGGACAAGTACACCCCCTGGACTAGTACACCCCCTGGACTAGTACACCCCCTGGACAAGTACACCCCCTGGACTAGTATGTGCCAGGGACTTATCCACAATGCAACCCTTCATGCTGAGTCCTGAGCAGGGAGGTCCCAATGTTATATAGTCTTTGGTATGGGGGGATTGTTATATAGTCTTTGGTATGGGGGGATTGTTATATAGTCTTTGGTATGGGGGGATTGTTATATAGTCTTTGGTATGGGGGGATTGTTATATAGTCTTTGGTATGGGGGGATTGTCATATAGTCTTTGGTATGGGGGGATTGTTATATAGTCTTTGGTATGGGGGGATTGTTATATAGTCTTTGGTATGGGGGGATTGTTATATAGTCTTTGGTATGGGGGGATTGTTATATAGTCTTTGGTATGGGGGGATTGTTATATAGTCTTTGGTATGGGGGGATTGTTATATAGTCTTTGGTATGGGGGGATTGTTATATAGTCTTTGGTATGGGGGGATTGTTATATAGTCTTTGGTATGGGGGGGGGATTGCATGAACCACGACCTCCCAATTTCCAAACTTTTAAGCCCGTGACCCAAAACAGACATTCGATGTTTGAACCCGGGACCCAAACTAGTGAAAATAGCAGATCTATACAAGCTCACAACACGTCGCTTCGCGCCACGTTGTGAGCTTGTAGATCTGCTATTTTCACTGGAATTTCTCAGATTTTGTTTTAATGAAATTACTGGGGGGGGAATGTTTTGAAATAATTACATTTAATGAAATTACTGGGGGGGGGGGGGATGTTTTGAAATAATTATATTTAAAATCAAAATGTAGGAAACGAGAAATAAAGGGACCCATAAAAAAGTGTCCGCGACCCACGGGAATCAACATGCAACTACATCCTCAATGTTCCAGTAATCCATCCATTTGTAACCGAGGGTTTGTACATAATGCATTTCTCAGTGTGCTGTACTACACGTGCTCAAAGAGACACTCTTCCCTGCAGAGATGAAGGTAATTCTCTGTAGACACATTAGAAACGGCAGAGAGAGTTTGGGTGAGGCGTGGATATTAATAGCTCTGACTGTGCTCCCATCCTTTCACCTCCTGCATGTTCTCAGGATGCAGCTGTGTGTAGACCACTTGAACCGTTTCCACGTGAATGGGGGTAAGATGCTTGTGTGTGTGTGTGTGTGTGTGTGTGTGTGTGTGTGTGTGTGTGTGACACGTGTGTGTGTGTGTGTGTGTGTGTGTGTGTGTGTGTGTGTGTGTGTGTGTTCATGCACCCCTATTGCCAGTGTAACACTTAAAAGGAGAGAAAAGGATTGGCTTTCACTCTTTAAACATCCTGAAGATGGGGAACGATTACACTCCGCTCCCTGCTGCTGATGGTGGTGCCGTTTGTGTGTCTTGGCTGTGCCACCATGGCCATGGCTAAATATAAATACTGTGCCAGTCAGTCACAAATGGCTAACGTCTTCTAAGCTTTGGTTTGGAGAGATACATGTCGTGTATCAGTGTGAAAACATCCACTATCACCATGACAAGATATAACCATGTTTATGCAACCCCTATACTGTATATCACAGCACCATGTAAACCACAAGGGTTGTTCTAGTGCAAGCTCTACTAACACTGTGTGTGTGTGTGTGTGTGTGTGTGTGTGTGTGTGTGTGTGTGTGTGTGTGTGTGTGTGTGTGTGTGTGTGTGTGTGTGTGTGTGTGTGTGTGTGTGTGTGTGTGTGTGTGTGTGTGTGTGTGGACCTTTGCATGCGTCTTATTGTAAACTCTTTGATGTGTACTGTATAAGTCTGTGCATGTCTCTTTTCCATCCCCTTCTCTCTCTCTCTCTCTCTCTCTCTCTCTCTCTCTCTCTCTCGTGCTGTCTTTCTCCAATGACATCTGGGAAGGCTTGAAACAGCTGTGTCTGCAGCAGTGCTCTTGGGATTTATTGCCTATAAACACACACACACACACACACACACACACACACACACACACACACACACACACACACACACACACACACAGAGTACCCCATATCCCTTATCTTTCCATAACATCCCACTTCATCCCACATGCACACACACACACACACACACACACACACACACACACACACACCCGTGCATGTGCACATCTACAGTACTGTCTCTTGGACTTTTGCAGCCCTCTGATGCCTGTAATAAAATGTAGAACTGTGTGTTGACACTGTTATGTGTCAATGTCTGTCTCCTGCGCTTGTGTGCATGCGCGACGTGTGCGTGTGTCCATTTGTGCGCGTTTTGCATGCGAGCGATTAAGAGGCATGCATGCGTACACGAGCACACGTGCGAGAGGACAGTTGCACCCCTATAGCGAGCATTCCTCTGCTCTTCCTCTCCTCTCTTCTCTTCTTTTCATCCCTCTCTCTCTTCGTCCCCTCCATGCTCTCGTCCTCCTCCTGTCTCCTCCTCCCATCCGCCCCCGGGGCCGACATTCATAATCAAGATCTGGAAGAAGAACCGACTAAAAGGTTTTCTGGGGCTGGGAAAATAATTCAAGTCTATTCTTTCATCCTCTGCCCTCGCGCTGTCTTTGCTTTTCATTGGACTCCAATGTGTTTTCCTGTGAGATACTGGAAACACTTGGAATGAACAATGTTAGGCAAGTTACTCAGGAAGTTTAATATTAGTCCTTATTTACTTTACCTATTACTTGGTGTCAAAAGTATAATCAGTTACGCCTTTTTCACGGGTTATGTAGTAAATTCCCCTTTTTTTTTTATTATTAT
Organism: Protomyctophum parallelum; assembly: GCF_964188405.1. NCBI lineage: Eukaryota > Metazoa > Chordata > Actinopteri > Myctophiformes > Myctophidae > Protomyctophum > Protomyctophum parallelum. Next base: position 7,893,371 of record NC_139702.1, on the reverse strand, counting down.
TTCCAAAGATATTATTATGTTCAAATCAATCAAACATTTTCCCAAATTGAAATAGCGTACATCTTTCAACAGTATTTCATACATTAATAAAAATCTCACCCGTGTGAAGTGAGGGGTGCTCTTTTCTTATCATCTATTGCTTCATTGTTAATGGTAATTGTGTAGGACACAATTACCGATTTACTCGTCTACATATGACGTAAATTCTCCATTAATTGTCAAGGCATTTAATGTCACACACGACGTAAACGTACATTTTCCATTCATTGTCAATGGCATTTCATGATTTGTGTTACGCTGCTGTAGCTGAATATAGGAGGGGCTAGCGCCCCTTAATGACCCCTAAGAAATTCCATTAATTTAAAAAATAAAGAAGTAGTGAAAATAGCAGATCTACAAGCTGACAACGTGTCGCATCAGTACCCAGGTGGACGCGTGCGCGCAACCTCGCCCTTTCCATCAGGCTAAGATGGAGTCTGAAGAGGTGGGTTGTCAGACTATGGCGGAAGATTGGGAGTGAGTCTGCAGTTCTGATTTCAATTGGAAGTTTATTCCAAAGTTTTGGAGCCAGAAGGGAGAAGAGTCTGGGACGTGTGGAGCGTTGTCCCGGCTGTTTTAGTGAATGTTCTGCCAGCCTCCCTGTGTTGGCTGATCTGAGTGCGTGGGGCGGGTTGTAGGGTCTGCCAGCCTCCCTGTGTTGGCTGATCTGAGTGCGTGGGGCGGGTTGACTGGGGTGCCATGCCTGTGGTTGCTTTGAAGGCCAGCAGCACCAGAGTTTTGTACTCTACAAAGCACTCCACCCGGGGTCCACTCCACCCGGGGTCCACTCCACCCGGGGTCCACCCGGGGTCCACCCGGGGTCCACTCCACCCGGGGTCCACCCGGGGTCCGCCTAGTAGTGTCAGAAATGTGTGGATGTGTTGAATGGTGCAAAGAGAGAGAGGCCAGCGGCCAGCCTTTTACATCTGATTGGTACCCCAATTCCCCAACCTGCACTGCACGCCCTTTGAAAGACACAACACAGGCCAGGCTACAGGGCTGTGATAGTATCATGGTCAGTACCATGTCAGTGTACCATGTCGGTGTCATGGTCAGTACCATGTCGGTGTCATGGTCAGTACCATGTCAGTGTCATGGTCAGTACCATGTCAGTGTCATGGTCAGTACCATGTCAGTGTCATGGTCAGTACCATGTCAGTATCATGGTCAGTGTCATGGTCAGTATCATGGTCAGTACCATGTCGGTGTCATGGTCAGTACCATGTCAGTATCATGGTCAGTGTCATGTCAGTATCATGGTCAGTACCATGTCGTTGTCATGGTCAGTACCATGTCAGTGTCATGGTCAGTACCATGTCGGTGTCATGGTCAGTACCATGTCAGTGTCATGGTCAGTACCATGGTCAGTACCATGTCAGTGTCATGGTCAGTACCATGTCAGTGTCATGGTCAGTACCATGTCGGTGTCATGGTCAGTACCATGTCAGTGTCATGGTCAGTACCATGGTCAGTACCATGTCAGTGTCATGGTCAGTACCATGGTCAGTACCATGTCAGTGTCATGGTCAGTACCATGTCAGTATCATGGTCAGTACCATGTCAGTATCATGGTCAGTATCATGGTCAGTACCATGTCAGTATCATGGTCAGTACCATGTCAGTGTCATGGTCAGTACCATGTCAGTATCATGGTCAGTACCATGTCAGTATCATGGTCAGTATCATGTCAGTGTCATGGTCAGTACCATGTCAGTGTCATGGTCAGTACCATGGTCAGTACCATGTCAGTGTCATGGTCAGTACCATGGTCAGTACCATGTCAGTGTCATGGTCAGTACCATGTCAGTATCATGGTCAGTACCATGTCAGTATCATGGTCAGTATCATGGTCAGTACCATGTCAGTATCATGGTCAGTACCATGTCAGTGTCATGGTCAGTACCATGTCAGTATCATGGTCAGTACCATGTCAGTATCATGGTCAGTATCATGTCAGTGTCATGGTCAGTACCATGTCAGTGTCATGGTCAGTACCATGTCAGTGTCATGGTCAGTACCATGTCTGTGTCATGGTCAGTACCATGTCAGTGTCATGGTCAGTACCATGTCAGTGTCATGGTCAGTACCATGTCAGTGTCATGGTCAGTACCATGTCAGTATCATGGTCAGTACCATGTCGGTGTCATGGTCAGTACCATGTCGGTGTCATGGTCAGTACCATGTCGGTGTCATGGTCAGTACCATGTCGGTGTCATGGTCAGTACCATGTCGGTGTCATGGTCAGTACCATGTCGGTGTCATGGTCAGTACCATGTCGGTGTCATGGTCAGTACCATGTCAGTGTCATGGTCAGTACCATGTCAGTGTCATGGTCAGTACCATGTCAGTGTCATGGTCAGTACCATGTCAGTGTCATGGTCAGTACCATGTCAGTGTCATGGTCAGTACCATGTCGGTGTCATGGTCAGTACCATGTCGGTGTCATGGTCATTACCATGTCGGTGTCATGGTCAGTACCATGTCGGTGTCATGGTCAGTACCATGTCAGTGTCATGGTCATTACCATGTCGGTGTCATGGTCAGTACCATGTCGGTGTCATGGTCAGTACCATGTCGGTGTCATGGTCAGTACCATGTTCCTATAATGTCAGTATCATCTGACAAGTTTGTCGAAACTCGCAACACGGTTCACAAGTGTCGCAATGCAGCACATTGTGAACTTGTATTGTTTGTATTGTTTGTCATTTCTGTCAATTGTTACCCCCTGCAGAATAGGGACGCTAGGGGTCATGTCGTAAAAGAAAAACATATATCATATTGGGATGATATCAGGATTGGTTTTAAAAGCAGTGGGCATAGGCTAGCTTGTTCATGTGGGCTTTCTCTGCTTAGTGAATGTAGATTTCCCCAATAGGCAGAGCTGTGTGTGTGTGTGTGTGTGTGTGTGTGTGTGTGTGTGTGTGTGTGTGTGTGTGTGTGTGTGTGTGTGTGTGTGTGTGTGTGTGTGTGTGTGCGCACGTGCTCACACGTGTGTGCATGTGTGTGTGCCGGTGGTTAGTACATGATAGACTGCAGCAGCGCAGCTCCCATTATAGCATCGGAGGAGTGATTAGACTTGTCGCTGAGCTGATTAATATCCCCCTGTGATGCTCAGCGAGGTGAGACAAACGATTATGGGATGGACACATAATGGAAAGATAATGCCCCCATGGATCACACTGTCAGAACGGAATGGAACGGAACGGGGAGGGAGGGAGAGACGGGGAGAAGGAAAAAGTTCTGGCAGAATAAAGAGGCCGCCGAGGATAGAAAAGTGAGGCTGGAGGAACTTTGGCGACTGAGTAAGAAGCAAAGCAAAATGGCCACCATGTGTGAATATTGGCCAGCCTACGTACAATTGAATGGCAGGCACCTCAACCCCTAGCACTATCCCTTTCATTTTATCCCTTGTCAAGTTGTCAACTGTGTTTGATAGATGCTACTGTATATATACAGTACCATGCAATAAATGTATGTTTTTATGTTCACATATTATGTGAACATTATTATGTGAACATTATACTCTGATCATCTCGCTCTTTGTACGTCTCCGGGTGGAGTGTCTGCGAAATGCCTAAACTGTAAACTGTCCAGTCATGACACATTATGGTGACACGTGTGCGAGACACGCCATGGACATGATAGAGCTACTATATTATTGTCATCATTCTAGAGACAGGTGGTTTGGAAAGAGAGGGAGGGAGGGAGGGAGGTTGGCTGCAGGAGAGAAAAGCCAGCCGGTGTTTGGCCCGACATAATCTATGCTAGAATAATGACGTCACAATGATAGAGAGAGCGAGTAGGAGAGACGGGAGAGAGGGAGAGAGGGAGAGAGAGAGATATTGAAGGAGTGAGAGGCGGGCAAAGGCTAAGAGGGGTGAGGGAGGTTATGCAAGGGCACGCAGAGGAGGGCAGAGCTACTGTACTGTAATGGAAGGAGAGAGAGAGAGAGAGATCAGATTTGAAATGATATTTCACAGAGGTAATGCCCCTTTGGAAGAGATTCATTGGTTTGTCATTCATTCATTGTGCCTATTGGGTGTATTGTCACCAGAGATTGTATTACTGTACCTTCATGTGTCAGCAACTACATTACAGATGTCGCGTTTGCAAATTAAAAGTGCTCACTGGATTCAAGGATCCATGTCCATTTTTACACTGTCAGAGATAAATTAAAGGTATATTCAGTGATTTCACTCAAAAAACCTTAGGTTTCGTTTTTGGCTGTGGGACCCAGCCTTTCGTCCAATCAGGATAGAGAGTCAAAAACGAAACCTAAGGTTTTTTGACCCCCAGGGGTTAACTGGGGACAGGGAGGAACTCCTTATATGGTCAGCACACTCTATAGTAGGGAGGATTATCACAACAAAACAAAAAAATAAGTGATATTTGAATTAAGTGAAATCACTGAATATACCTTTTAAGGCTAATGATTTTCCATGTACAGTATTGTAAAGTCTGGGTTTAAAGCTAAAGTAACCCCAAGGCGCTTGTGTTAATTAAAACATGACACTCAATGTTAAAGTAAACACACAGAGGTTTAGTTAGTTCCTTCCTTTTTTCCACACAACACACACACACACACACACACACAGAGGTTTGCTACACAGAAATCCTCCATTTCTATGTCCAGTCTCTTGAGAAAGATGTGTTGGCTGCGACAATTTTCAAATGCTTCCGCCTAACATTCTGTACTGAAATCGTACAGTCGCATAAATAACGCCTACTAGAAAACAAATTAGTCAAAGCGGCAGCCTATAGCTGCATAGCAGAAATTTAAATTCAAAACAATCTTATAACAGTCTTTT
>NC_139702.1:7838524-7883524 GCF_964188405.1 Protomyctophum parallelum | reverse complement strand
CACTCGGTGGCGCGATATGAGCTTGTAGATCTGCTATTTTTCAATAGCTAAAGCATAACATGATGCCAACACCAAAATGGGTGCCCGTTCAGAATGGGTTAAAAGTACTGACCATGATACAGACATGATACTGACTATGATAATTCTATACAGTAATTATTTCTCCAAAATATATATATATATATCTTTGTGAAATGTATATGCAGGATTTGTCTTTTACACATGGACATAAACACATCCACACATATTTGATACAATTGATTATTTTTGCAAAAACAATGTTTTGGATCAATACAAGTCACATAAGCTGACAGCTGTAGTTGCAACACATTTGCAGCAACTATAGTATAGTCTGATGATCATTGGAATTCAAATCGATGCATGCATGATCTAATACGTGTTTATTAGGTATTTTGCAATTGATTGGTAAATGGTAAATGGTGCATTTATATAGCGCCTTTATCCAAGGCGCTTTACAGAGATTGTGCATTACATTCACCCATTCACACACACATTCATTCATACACCGATGGCAGCGGAAACCATGCAAGGCACCAACTAGCACATCGGGAGCAATTAGGGGTTCAGTGTCTTGCTCAAGGACACTTCAACAGCAACTCTGGGGGAGCCCGGGTTCGAACTGGCAACCTTGCGGTTACCATCCAGGCACTCTACCCCTGAGCCACCACCGCCCCCTTGATTGATTGATGTCCTTATTGATCATGAAATAAAATCCACACATTTTTTCCAAAAATGAAACAAACTCAGGCAATGTTTTTAGCCTCACAATCTTTTCAGTAGATATCAGGGAGGAAATCAACTCTTCCAGACAGTTAGAACAAAAATCAACTCTTGGCAGAAAATCTTCCATTGTGTATTATACTACAAAATATTAGCATTAATCAACAGGATAACGCAAAAAAGCTTACAGCTTGTTTCCATTGCACCTTTAGTACGAGGTCTGTATGATGACATGTAGTGTGGTGCTGTTAGGTGTGTGGTGTGGTGTGTGGGGCTGTTTAGTATGAGGTGTGTATGATGACATGTAGTGTGGTGCTGTTAGGTGTGTGGTGTGGTGTGTGGGGCTGTTTAGTACGAGGTGTGTATGATGACATGTAGTGTGGTGCTGTTAGGTGTGTGGTGTGGTGTGTGGTGCTGTTTAGTACGAGGTGTGTATGATGACATGTAGTGTGGTGCTGTTAGGCGTGTGGTGTGGTGTGCGGTGCTGTTTAGTACGAGGTGTGTATGATGACATGTAGTGTGGTGCTGTTAGGTGTGTGGTGTGGTGTGTGGTGCTGTTTAGTACGAGGTGTGTATGACGACATGTAGTGTGGTGCTGTTAGGTGTGTGGTGTGGTGTGCGGTGCTGTTTAGTACGAGGTGTGTATGATGACATGTAGTGTGGTGCTGTTAGGTGTGTGGTGTGGTGTGTGGTGCTGTTTAGTACGAGGTGTGTATGATGACATGTAGTGTGGTGCTGTTAGGTGTGTGGTGTGGTGTGTGGTGCTGTTTAGTACGAGGTGTGTATGATGACATGTAGTGTGGTGCTGTTAGGTGTGTGGTGTGGTGTGTGGTGCTGTTTAGTACGAGGTGTGTATGATGACATGTAGCGTGGTGCTGTTAGGTGTGTGGTGTGGTGTGTGTGGTGTTTAGTACGAGGTGTGTATGATGACATGTAGTGTGGTGCTGTTAGGTGTGTGGTGTGGTGTGTGGTGCTGTTTAGTACGAGGTGTGTATGATGACATGTAGTGTGGTGCTGTTAGGTGTGTGGTGTGGTGTGTGGTGCTGTTTAGTACGAGGTGTGTATGATGACATGTAGCGTGGTGCTGTTAGGTGTGTGGTGTGGTGTGTGTGGTGTTTAGTACGAGGTGTGTATGATGACATGTAGTGTGGTGCTGTTAGATTCAGCCAGTCAGAAACAAGCAAAGGAAACTGAGTGATTGGCAGAGGACGACATGCTTGTTGAACTAGCCCTAGTTTGTTGGTGTTGTTGATATATTGTGTGTCCGATATGTAATGGCTGCAGACGGGCCATCTGTGGACGACTCTCTGTCCAGAAGTAGGTGTTTCATGGTGGGGTGGATCGTCAGGCTGTGTTGGTACAGTATATTCAGCTGCTGAGCAACGCTTGCTTATAAGCAGTCTTGAACGTCGCAATTAAGCGCCTGGCAGTCGAAAGGTGGGGGTGTGTGTGTGTGTGTGTGTGTGTGTGTTTGTGTGTGTGTGTGTGTGTGTGCGTGCGTGCGTGCGTGCGTGCGTGCGTGCGTATATGCTTTTAGTTAATTTCTATAATTATTTAACAGATACTGATAGTGATTATTGTCTGTTGCTAACTTGCTATATCCTGTAACTTGTATCAGATCTATTGCTGTAACTCATGCTAAACACATTACACAGTCTCTGACAAACAAATGTACAGTATACAGTACAAAAAGACAAACAAATGTACAGTAGAAAAAGTAGAGTGCAGAAGAGTATAAGACAGTGAAATGAAGAGCCAGGTGAATATAGTGATGACTGATTAGATAGAAGGAGGAAGCTGAAGATATAATGATGTTGTTAACCATCTATCTATCCAACATTGCAGAACATTACATAGTATAATCTATACATACAGTATACTGTATTGTAGAAGTTATGCAAACAGCAATGCAGGAGAAGTGAGTAGAGGGGTATGCTATTACTCATGTGTGGGGGGACCAGTGTAACCGGAGCGGTCGTGATAAATGCTGCACAGGGCAACAGTCACGGCTGTGCTGAGCACACGTTTTAGACTCCACAGTGCATGGAGAGATATTGCATAAGACATATTTACTGAAGTCACGTCAAATGCACATGCTGCACCGTGACAGCTATTGGTATAAGCAAAGGCTGTGCAACGCAGTAGCGAGTTATAACGATTCACTGAACAGAAAATTAGCTGGATAATTACTACTAATTATACAGCAAATTTACGTTCGGTGAATTATTCATTAGTACAGTTACAGTGAGTATATACCATAAATACCGTGACACTCCGGGGTCTCCAGCAGCAGGTAATAGTAGGAACACATGTACAGTGTGTACATCAAATCCACACATCAAATTTTAATGAATAAAATGTTATGGTGCCCCTTTATTATGAAACCAATGTAATGTTTCCTGTATACGAGTAGCTTAGCTGCAGATCACTGATAGACTCTCTGAATGTCATTCATAAAGCCTGGATCTGATCACTGATAGACTCTCTGAATGGCATTCATAAAGCCTGGATCTGATCACTGATAGACTCTCTGAATGGCATTCATAAAGCCTGGATCTGATCACTGATAGACTCTCTGAATGGCATTCATAAAGCCTGGATCTGATCACTGATAGACTCTCTGAATGTCATTCATAAAGCCTGGATCTGATCACTGATAGACTCTCTGAATGTCATTCATAAAGCCTGGATCTGATCACTGATAGACTCTCTGAATGTCATTCATAAAGCCTGGATCTGTCCATAATAATAATAACCAGTAAGACGCCCCGAGGGCAAGAAGCGACCTTGCCCCTAAAGGGCGAGCTGAAACAACAGAGCTTCTTAATACGGCACAGTTGAGAAGCAGGAGTTAAACTAATACGGTAATCTTGGTGTCAGTGAGGTCAGATGTAGAGTTGCTGGCCGGCTCCATACAATTTACAATTTACAATTTAGGCATTTAGCAGACGCTCTTAATCCAGAGCGACTTACATTTAAGCAAGAACAAAAGCATGGGAATACATCACATAAAAGCATTTATCGTGAAACATGCGTAAGCTAAGAAAGTAACAGTGGAATATCTATATAATGAAACTATACATACACTATACATATAAACTATACATATTTACTACTATGCTATACATATGTACTATGGCGTGCTATGACTATATACAATACAATTATAGTGCTGTCTACATAACATGCTATAAGTCTGTGTCAAATGCTATCTAAGCCAACAGAAATGCTATCTAAGGGGTTAGGGTAAGTGCTATGGGCCATGATGGAGTCTGAAAATGTGGGTTTTCAGGCTACGGCGGAAGATTGGGAGTGATGCTGCAGTTCTGACTGCAATGGGAAGTGCATTCCACAGTTTTGGAGCCAGAAGGGAGAAGAGTTTGGGACGTGTGGAGCGTTGTCCCGGCGTTTTTAGTGAGGGTACTTCCAGCTTCCCTGCGTTGGCTGATCTGAGTGCGCGGGAGGGTTTGTAGGGTTCAACCATACTTGCAAGATATGGGGGAGCCATACCTTTGGTTGCTTTGAATGCCAGCATCAGAGTTTTGTATTCTGTGCGGGCAGCGACCGGGAGCCAGTGGAGGGAGCGGAGCAGGGGGGAGACATGTGAGAATTTTGGCTGGTTGAAGACCAAGCGAGCTGCTGCATTTTGGATCAGCTGGAGAGGCTTAAGTGCACATGCTGGTAGGCCAGTAAGGAGGGAGTTACAATAGTCGAGTTGTGACAAGACTGTTTTCTGGATTAGGAGCTGGGCTGATTCCTGGGTGAGGAACGGTCTAATTCGTCGTATGTTATAGAGTGTGAACCTACATGATCGAGTGACAGCTGTGATGTGAGCTTTGAACGAGAGCTGACTGTCCAGGACAACACCAAGATTCCTGGCTGTTGGGACAGACGTTACCAGGGCGTTGTCTACGGAAATAGTTAGCTCCCGCATAGGGCAGGACTTAGCTGGGAAGAAGAGAAGCTCAGTCTTGTCTGGGTTCAGCTTGAGGTGGTTGGAGGACATCCACTGTGAGATGTCAGCCAGGCATGCAGTGATGCGCTCTTCCACCTGAGTGGCAGAGGGGGGGAAGGATAGGAACAGTTGTGTGTCATCGGCGTAGCAGTGATAGGATATATTGTGAGCAGAGATGATAGTGCCAAGGGATTTAGTGTACAGTGAGAAAAGGAGGGGACCAAGTACAGATCCCTGTGGGACCCCAGTTTGGAGGGTTCGGGGGGATGATAACAGACCTTTCCAGGAAACCTGGTAGGTCCGATCAGTGAGGTAGGAGGAGAACCACTTTAGTGCCGTTCCACCGATGCCTAGCTCCGCTAGGGTGTCTAGGAGCATCTGGTGGTTCACTGTGTCAAATGCTGCTGATAGGTCTAGGAGAATCAGTACTGCAGAGTGGGAAGCAGCTTGGGCAGCATGTAGTGCTTCTGTGACTGCCAGCAGGGCAGTTTCTGTGGAGTGGGCTTTCTTGAATCCGGACTGGTTGGGATCCAGCAGGTTGTTCTGTGAGAGATGGAGAGAGAGCTGGTTGGAGACGACACGTTCAATGGTTTTAGAAATAAATGAAAGGAGTGATACCGGTCTGTAGTTCTTGACATCTGAGGGGTCAAGGGTTGGTTTTTTGAGGAGTGGTGTTACTCTGGCTGACTTGAGGGCAGATGGGAGACGCAGCCTGAGGTTACTGAGGTGTTGATGATGGAGGTGATGAAGGGGAGCAGATCAGGTGCGATGGTCTGGAAGATTGGAGACGGGACAGGGTCAAGAGGACAAGTGGTAGGTCTAGAGGATGTTACTAGTTGTAGAACCTCGTCTGGGGAAAGAGGAGAGAAGGAGGACATGCATGGTATGTTGGGGTTGGTGTTGGTTGAGTCAGATGCCACTTTATGTGGGAGGGGAGGAAAGGAGCTGCTGATATCATCAACCTTCTTCTCGAAGTAGTTGACAAAAACATCAGCAGTGAGGGATGAAGGTTGAGTGGGGGGAGGGGGTTTAAGGAGGGAGGTGAAAGTGGAGAAGAGCTTCCTTGGGTTAGAAGTACAGGATTGGATTTTGGTGTGGTAGAAAGAGGTTTTAGCAGTGGTTAGTGAGTGGGCGAAGGCAGAGAGGAGTGAGTGAAAGTGTGAAAGGTCATCTGGTAGCTTCGTCTTGTGCCACTTTCTTTCGGCTGCCCTTAGAGGTGTTCGTTCAGATCTGAGAGTTTCAGATAGCCAGGGAGCCGGTGGACATGAGCGAGCTGGCCTGGATGAGAGCAGGCAGTGTTGGTCGAATGCAGATGAGATAGAGGAGAGGAAGGATGAGGTTGCAGTGTCAGGTGAGAGGGAGAGGAATGACTCCAGGGAGGGTAGAGAGGAGAGAATAGAGGATGCAGATGAAAAACCATGTATGGATATCCAGGGTTTGATGATCCAGGTGATGATAGTCAGAACAGGTCAGCTCCAGTTCTAAAGGTGGCAGCGGGGGCAGTGTCTTGAGTGTACAGGGTTTGATGATGGCCCAGGTAGGGCCGGGCCTTCATTTTCGGGCTTGTCGAGAACTCTAGTTTTCACCGGCTGCACTAATAACTTTGGGGCAGGCCCGTCTAGAGTTTAAATGGACACTTATCAGTAAAAAGGGAGACATCGAAGAGGAAGGATGGATGGATGGGGAAGGATCCAACATATGGAATGTCAGAACAGGTCAGCTCCATATATGGAGATCTAAGGGTTTGAGGTTCGAGGTGAGATGCAGAGTTGCTGGCCGATATTGATGACATCAGGGATCTCCATATATGGGCTTAATATTGATGACATCACGTGATGTCATGTATTAGGGTGGAAATAAATCATGGCACTTTTAATTATAACATTCTTTATAATGTTTTAGTACTATTATTTTAGTACAATGTGTTAATACAATGGCAGTGTTGGAGGTGGTCTCCCTTCTTCACTGGTTTTCAGTGTAACTTCAGGTCATTGTAGGCCATTCAAAATCCCAAAGATGAATGTTTATCAATGACCAGATTTGTTCTTGTGCAACAACAGCAATGAGGAAATGTTGGGTGGGGGGGGGGGGGTGTCCCAACCCTTTAGCCACATTACACAACATCCACTCCGAAACAGAAGATAAATATAGTTCTGATTAGAAAGAAAAACAGAGTTCCCCTTTCCATATGGGCCTCTTCCCGCTCGCCTGCTGCATGCATGCGACGAGCGGAGTGGAGCGTGATGTGGACGCGTTGGACGGTGGAGCGCACGGAGAGAAAGACCTAGGGACGCGTTTCTTGTAAAACAAGGAAGAGGAAACAAAAGGATCTCTACTTCTTCTTTCATTTCTGTAAACCAAAGTCTGGAAATCCTGTTCAAATAATAAGAGGCCAGAGGAGTCGAGGACTGTCCTTGGCCTCCAGCGTGAGTGTGCAACGCTTGACGGCTCGGTCCAACGCCGGTGCCAGAGATGAGATTTTCACAGACGGATGGGCGGACGGACAGACAGACAGATGGACGGATGGACACACGGACGGACGGGCAAAAACATAGTTCCCGGCCTTCAACCAATTTGTCCGTCCGTCCGGCCGACCTGACAATAAACTCCTGGAGTTAAACTATACCACTCAGGAGTTTGCATTGTTTGATCAAGTTGGCTATCAGCGCCCAGGCCGTGGCGTAACGGTCTGGGCACCGGACTGGTGATCCAGTCGCGGTGTGCCGCGGGTTCGACTCCCGGACCCGACACGGCCTTTACCGCATGTCATCCCCCCATCTCTCTCCCGTTTCCTGTCAGCCTACTATCTATCCCTTAAAAAAAATCAATAAAAGGCGTAAGCCGCAAAAAAAATATCTTAAAAAAAAAAAAAAAAAAAAGTTGGCTATCAGCTGAATGCCACTATATGAAATCACCTGCATTAATAAATGTATGGCTACTAGCCTACTGCTGAATAGAAACATTTTCTATGCGTGTCCTAGAAACATGCACAATACACATTTCACCAGACGTTTAACAACACGCCCTGAAGCAGGTGAATGATACATGTACAGTATGTGTCTTTCTGATCTGATGGGCACTTGGTAAAGACAAACTTGTTCAGGGTGTGGTCACACCAAACTTTAATTCTGGCTATGCGGGTGGATTCTGCCAATGCTTTTCAATGGGAAGGAGGTGATATTTAATTTCTTTTAATTTTTTGTGGAAATCCTTTTTTTTTTTTTTTTTTTTTTAGATTTTTTTTTTGCGGCTTACGCCTTTATTGATTTTTTAAGGGATAGAAAGTAGGCTGACAGGAAACGGGAGAGAGATGGGGGGATGACATGCGGTAAAGGCCGTGTCGGGTCCGGGAGTCGAACCCGCGGCACACCGCGACTGGATCACCAGTCCGGTGCCCAGACCGTTAAACCACGGCCTGGGCCATTGTGGAAATCTTTTAATGGCAACATTGGCAACAAACCTCTTAATTCCCATTGAAAAGCATTGGCCCTGACTTGTTTTTATAATTTCAGGAATTATCTCGTGGTTCAGATCAATTCGTAATTCGAAAGAAACCAATGTGCGTGTGTGTGTGCGTTTGAGCATGCGTGCGTGCATGTGTTTATGTCCAGATTAAAAGGCAGCCTGAGGACAAGAGGGTGGGGAGACAGTGCAGAGACGGGGACACCGGAGGAGCCACAACACCCCCTCAGCAAACAATATGGAGACCAAACGATCAGCCAGCGCTACACAAACACACACCAAAACACTCGCGTTAGGAATGGCAACACTATTGTGGCAGAGGATGAGAGAGGTTCGGTGGACACACTGGCCTGGAGGACATCAGGGTGGAGAATGAAACAAACAGACAGAGTGAAGAAGATTCACTTCTCTCTGGAACAGACTGATTCTATTGACACAGTCTGTCACACAATGAGACAATGATCAATGAGGCAGGCAGGCAGGCAGACAGGCAGGCAGGCAGGCAGACAGACAGGCAGGCAGACAGGCAGGCAGGCAGGCAGGCAGGCAGGCAGACAGGCAGGCAGGCAGGCAGTAAGGCAGACATGTACTAACTAACCACTTTCACCCTGGTATCCCTATTTTGGGCATGTCATTATAGCTAAAACATCTAAATTATATAATTAATTAACAATTTTAATTATTATATTTATTTTTTCACAAAATAATGTTTTGAATACCCTATAACATTTTAACCAATTTAGGACTGAGGTCGATTCTAAAACCCCTTCTAAATCCTGACCTAAGTTTTCTGAAAACCTTCAAATATTTATTTAAATAAATTGTATGTTGCTATATACTGTCTGTACATAGCAACCACTACCCCAAAAGTGGATCCAGTCCTGAAAGGTTTAATTACAAAATGGGGTTCCCTCTCTCTCTCCAATCACAACTGATATGGGGTGATAATAAAGGGTCATCAGCCAAAATAGCTTACAGCAGTACAGTACAGTACAGTACAGGGGTCTTTAACGTTTTCATAGATCTCATAGATGGCTTCATAGACTTGTTTGACATCATCATCATCATCATCATCATCATCATCATCATAGATTAAAGGTATATTCAGTGATTTCACTCAAAAAACCTTAGGTTTCGTTTTTGGCTGTGGGACCCAGCCTTTCGTCCAATCAGGATAGAGAGTCAAAAACGAAACCTAAGGTTTTTTGACCCCCAGGGGTTAACTGGGGACAGGGAGGAACTCCTTATATGGCCAGCACACTCTATAGTAGGGAGGATTATCACAACAAAACAACAAAATAAGTGATATTTGAATTAAGTGAAATCACTGAATATACCTTTAATCTATACTTAGAATACTTAGAAAAACTTGACCTTTGGCTCTGTACTATACTACTGTCTATTATTTTATTCACATACACCAACAATCTTTGCTGAAAATAGCAGATCTATGATTTGGTAGTTTATTGTGCTTTATGCTGCTGAGGAAACCAGCACACATACTAACACAAACTAAGAAAATAGTCAGCAATAATTATTGTAACAACAGGGTTATGAGAGAAAGTGACTATGCAGACTGCAGTAATATGTGTCAGTACTGTATGTGTCAGTTGTATACTTCTGTCTAGAAAAGGTGTGTGTGCGTGCGACCATGTACTGTAGCGAGTCATCTTGGAGGGAATCACCCCTCGTCTTTTCCAAGGTCAGACAGATGACATCACAAATGCACACTACACACACACACACTCACCCACAAATACATATGCACGCACGCACGCGTCGCACATGTTGCACGTGCACTGACCATCACACACTGTCATAAATCGTGCAGGTGCGTCGGTGTGAGTGTGTATGTGTGTGCTTTTGCAGGCTCTAAGGTGAAGCCCCGTAACCGGCCTGACCTTCCCTTTAAGAGGCAGTGCCCTGTCAGGTGTGTGTCAAATGTGGGCCGGCCCGGCCGCACTGTTTACATACCGCGTTGCCGTGTGACCTGGGTAGGCTGCCCCGGCCATTCTGATTGGCTGCCAGCTGACCAGCTCATTAAGACACTTGCACGGGAGCGCCGTGCCAAAGGACACACTCTCCATTTGTTTCACACCAACAGTCACACACACACGCTGAAGGGGAGCAGGGGACACGGCCAGGGTGGCAGGCACCCAACTACGCAGGTGCACACACACACACACACACACACACACACACACACAACTGAACTCAAAAGCGCATGCACGTCAGAGCAAACGAACATGTATAATGTACTGTACACTATACGCAGATGTGTCCGAACAAGACGGCTTTATACTGTATGCACACAAGGCACCATAGATTAAATACTGTGTGTGTGTACACACACACACACACACACACACACACACACACACACAGACACATATTCAGACATGAATCTACGTGTAGGGGCAGAGGGTCTGGGTGACTGGGGCCTGGCCTCGGTGACCTGGCTGAACTTTGGCTAACCCTCACCGTCACAGTTGAGCACACAACATCACACCTACATGACTGTTGGCTGCCATGGCTGAGCCCATGCCCGCGGACCTCCTGCAGAATGGAGAGGAGAGACGAGAAACACTGAAAAGGTCGGAGAGGAGTGCGATAGAGAGGAGAGGAGAGGAGAGGAGAGGAGAGGAGAGGAGAGGAGAGGAGAGGAGAGGAGAGGAGAGGAGAGGAGAGGAGAGGAGGCTCACATGCCTACAGTAAATCCAGTCTTGGGGCTGTATTCTATGACAGGGTTTTAGCATTTTCTATCACTTCAAGTGTTTCGGGTTTCTGCTTGTTGTCTGCTTGTTTATGTCTGTCTTTCTTGGCCTACAACAGTATGTGTGCTAAAGGTGTTTGTGGGTTTGCACTTGCACTTTTGTGCGTGCGTGCGTGTATGCATGCATGCGTGCGTGCATGTGTGTGTGTGTGTGTGTGTGTTCCCCAGGGTACTGGTACATGCAGAGTCATCATTCCTAAAAGAGCCTCTGCTGACCTCTTCCACCTCACAGGGGAAAATCCCGTTACAAAACAAAATGACATGTCTCACTTTCCAACCATCTCTCTCTATTTTGAGCCTCCCTGCATGTGCCCCTTACCTCCCTCTCTCTTACACATATGGATGTCTCTCTGTTTTATTATTATTATTAATAATAATAATAATAATATTAATAATAATAATAATAATAATAATAATAATGGTGTCCCCGTTATAGTGCTGCACAATTAATCCTAAAAATCGCGATCTAGATTCAGACACCTCATTTCTAAATTTGAGCAAGAATCGTACAGCAGTGAACAGCACTACTTGGCAGTCCAATTCATTTGAGTTACTCTTATGTTTGCTACGAGAGGTTTAAGTTGAGCACTTTGATGTGGTCTGTTTAAAGCCACAGTAGTTGGCTCCAGTTGCCACATTTTTTACGTAGTAACGTTGTTCAGCAACTGCATTTTCATGGAAAAATTGTGTGAGAATCGTGATCTCAATTCTTGTGGAGTTATACAAGAATAAATCATGTTTTAGGAGCATTGTCTTCTGGTCCCCTCCACCTTTGCGTGTACTAGTGAGTACTCACTGCAATATTTCAACACCAGCAGCCCTACATGGACTTCCATCATTCATACTTTAACACATATTTATACGTTGTCCAATGCCCATGTTACTCGCCAATGTTTTCTCTAAAATGTTTTACATTTTAGCAAATTTATACGAAGGTTTTCTCCATCCGTGTCTCTCTACCTCTCCTAACCTCTCTCTCTCTCTCTCTCTCTCTCCATCATCGGTCCATTCCTGGGCTGTCGCTCCAATGTCTCTCTTTCACCACTTGATACTTCTCTGTTGATGGGCAGGCCAGCGGGTTGCTATAGCGACCAGACAACATGGCTGACCCCAGCGGCGGCGTTACAGAGTTGTGGGGGTTACATGCAGTCATAGGCAAAGTTTAGACGAAAAATGAGAAGCCCTGGATATTTACCGTACACAGCACATGTATACATGTATGAACATGAAGCATCATGTTAGTTCATGCAGGGCAGAGACGTCATATGCCCCAGCTGTAATCAGCTGTCAGCCTGCAGAACAAATATGCATTTCTGATCATCAGCCATGCATTTCTACACGCCAGTCAAAACAACGCAGTCCATTTGAATAATGTCTCCTTCCTGAACTGGATCTCTGAACGTTATAAACATGCACTGACGATAGTCCCTGGGAGGACTGAAACTCATTTTTTATTTTTATTTTATAATATTTGTTTTTTTTGGAAAAAAGCAGTACAATATATATATAGCATTTCTATGTATACATAGGACCCAAGTGCAATTCCCAAGATGTCTCTGTATGATCCTCTTTCTTCAGATGGGTTACATTCCACACTTTAACGGGCGTGAAACTTATTTTTATTGAGAAAAAAGACGACAACAAAAAAGAAAAGGGACAAGGAAAAGAAAACGGCTCTGGATCTTTTAATGAAGCTTTGTATTTCAATCCAGACATGTCTGTGTGTGAGTCCAGCTGTCCTGTTGTCTTCAAAGGTTAAACTGAGATTCATTGTCTTGCTTTTGGCTTGTTCTTTATACTCATGATGCAACACACTCTGCTTGGCCACTTCAGGGCTTTAACCACTTAACATGAGACTGAAATTATACTGATCATGACTAACCACGATACTGTCTATGATGCTGACCTGACCATGATCCTGACCACGACACTGACCATGATCATGACTTAATACTGACCAATGACCATGATACTGACCTGATACTGACATGATACTGACCATGATACTGACATGATACTGACCATGATACTACCATGACACTGACCATGACACTGACATGATACTGACCATGATACTGACCATGTCACTGACCATGATACTGACCATGATACTGACATGATACTGACCATGACACTGACATGATACTGACCATGATACTGACATGACACTGACCATGATACTGACATGATACTGACCATGATACTGACATGATACTGACCATGATACTGACATGATACTGACCATGATACTGACCATGTCACTGACCATGATACTGACATGATACTGACCATGATACTGACATGATACTGACCATGACACTGACCATGACACTGACATGATACTGACCATGATACTGACCATGATACTGACATGATACTGACCATGATACTGACCATGACACTGACATGATACTGACCATGATACTGACCATGACACTGACCATGATACTGACATGATACTGACCATGATACTGACATGATACTGACCATGATACTGACATGATACTGACCATGACACTGACATGATACTGACCATGATACTGACCATGTCACTGACCATGACACTGACCATGTCACTGACCATGATACTGACCATGATACTGACATGATACTGAATATTACTGACCATGACACTGACATGATACTGACCATGATACTGACATGATACTGACCATGATACTGACCATGACACTGACATGATACTGAATATTACTGACCATGACACTGACATGATACTGACCATGATACTGACATGATACTGACCATGATACTGACCATGATACTGACCATGACACTGACATGATACTGACCATGACACTGACATGATACTGAATATTACTGACCATGATACTGACATGATACTGACCATGATACTGACCATGACACTGACCATGATACTGACATGACACTGACATAATACTGACCATGATACTGACATGATACTGAATATTACTGACCATGATACTGACATGATACTGAATATTACTGACCATGATACTGACATGATACTGACCATGATACTGACCATGACACTGACCATGATACTGACATGACACTGACATAATACTGACCATGATACTGACATGATACTGAATATTACTGACCATGATACTGACATGATACTGACCATGATACTGACATGATACTGACCATGACACTGACCATGATACTGACCATGATACTGACCATGTCACTGACCATGACACTGACATGATACTGACCATGATACTGACCATGACACTGACCATGATACTGACCATGATACTGACCATGATACTGACATGATACTGACCATGACACTGACATGATACTGACCATGATACTGACCATGACACTGACATGATACTGACCATGATACTGACCATGATACTGACCATGACACTGACCATGATACTGACCATGATACTGACCATGATACTGACCATGACACTGACATGATACTGACCATGATACTGACCATGATACTGACCATGACACTGACCATGATACTGACATGATACTGACCATGACACTGACATGATACTGACCATGATACTGACCATGACACTGACATGATACTGACCATGATACTGACCATGATACTGACATGATACTGACCATGATACTGACCATGATACTGACCATGACACTGACCATGATACTGACCATGATACTGACCATGATACTGACCATGACACTGACATGATACTGACCATGATACTGACCATGACACTGACCATGATACTGACCATGACATTGACATGATACTGAATATTACTGACCATGACACTGACCATGATACTGACCATGATACTGACCATGATACTGACATGATACTGACCATGATACTGACATGATACTGAATATTACTGACCATGACACTGACATGATACTGACATGATACTAAATATTACTGACCATACTAAACTGCATGAACCTTGCTGTATGACAAATGTTCTGCAACCAGTTGCATTGCAATGTGTTATATAAGGGCAATAGATCTGCTATATTTGAAAATTGTGAAATATATATAAGAAGAACTCAAAATCTGGAAACCAGGGTACAGCACCAAGTATTCCATTTGTTGCAATAGATGATTAGGTCATGAGTATTCCATACTGAACTAAATACACACGTAAAAAAACACACAAAGTACACACATAGTACACATGCTCAGTTGCTCACACATGCTCATACGCACACACACACACCAATGCGTGGCCCGCATGGTTTGCCACATGTGGGTCAGATGAAGTCCACACATGAGAGGGAGGGAGGGAGGGGCAGCCCGCTGGTGTCGCAGTGTGTGCACGTTGCTGTGTCCTCCTCTGTGCGGTCTGCTCCTGGAGGTGTACGTTGCTGTGTCCTACTCTGTGCGGTCTGCTCCTGGAGGTGTGCGTTGCTGTGTCCTCCTCTCTGCGGTCTGCTCCTGGAGGTGTACGTTGCCGTGTCCTACTCTGTGCGGTCTGCTCCTGGAGGTGTGCGCTGCTGTGTCCTCCTCTGTGCGGTCTGCTCCTGGAGGTGTACGTTGCCCTGGTCCTCCTCTGTGCGGTCTGCTCCTGGAGGTGTACGCTGCCCTGGTCCTCCTCTGTGCGGTCTGCTCCTGGAGGTGTACGTTGCTGTGTCCTCCTCTCTGCGGTCTGCTCCTGGAGGTGTACGTTGCTGTGTCCTACTCTGTGCGGTCTGCTCCTGGAGGTGTGCGCTGCTGTGTCCTCCTCTGTGCGGTCTGCTCCTGGAGGTGTACGCTGCCCTGGTCCTCCTCTGTGCGGTCTGCTCCTGGAGGTGTACGTTGCTGTGTCCTCCTCTGTGCGGTCTGCTCCTGGAGGTGTGCGCTGCCCTGGTCCTCCTCTCTGCGGTCTGCTCCTGGAGGTGTACGTTGCTGTGTCCTCCTCTGTGCGGTCTGCTCCTGGAGGTGTGCGCTGCTGTGTCCTCCTCTGTGCGGTCTGCTCCTGGAGGTGTGCGCTGCCCTGGTGACTGATGGCTGTGTCCTCCTCTGTGCGGTCTGCTCCTGGAGGTGTACGTTGCTGTGTCCTCCTCTGTGCGGTCTGCTCCTGGAGGTATGCGTTGCTGTGTCCTCCTCTGTGCGGTCTGCTCCTGGAGGTGTACGCTGCCCTGGTCCTCCTCTGTGCGGTCTGCTCCTGGAGGTGTACGCTGCCCTGGTCCTCCTCTGTGCGGTCTGCTCCTGGAGGTGTACGTTGCTGTGTCCTCCTCTGTGCGGTCTGCTCCTGGAGGTGTGCGCTGCCCTGGTCCTCCTCTGTGCGGTCTGCTCCTGGAGGTGTACGTTGCTGTGTCCTCCTCTGTGCGGTCTGCTCCTGGAGGTGTACGTTGCTGTGTCCTCCTCTGTGCGGTCTGCTCCTGGAGGTGTGCGTTGCTGTGTCCTCCTCTGTGCGGTCTGCTCCTGGAGGTGTGCGCTGCTGTGTCCTCCTCTCTGCGGTCTGCTCCTGGAGGTGTACGCTGCTGTGTCCTCCTCTGTGCGGTCTGCTCCTGGAGGTGTGCGCTGCTGTGTCCTCCTCTGTGCGGTCTGCTCCTGGAGGTGTACGTTGCTGTGTCCTCCTCTGTGCGGTCTGCTCCTGGAGGTGTGCGCTGCTGTGTCCTCCTCTGTGCGGTCTGCTCCTGGAGGTGTGCGTTGCTGTGTCCTCCTCTGTGCGGTCTGCTCCTGGAGGTGTGCGTTGCTGTGTCCTCCTCTGTGCGGTCTGCTCCTGGAGGTGTGCGCTGCCCTGGTCCTCCTCTGTGCGGTCTGCTCCTGGAGGTGTGCGCTGCCCTGGTGACTGATGGCTGTGTCCTCCTCTGTGCGGTCTGCTCCTGGAGGTGTACGTTGCTGTGTCCTCCTCTGTGCGGTCTGCTCCTGGAGGTGTACGTTGCTGTGTCCTCCTCTGTGCGGTCTGCTCCTGGAGGTGTGCGCTGCCCTGGTGACTGATGGCTGTGTCCTCCTCTGTGCGGTCTGCTCCTGGAGGTGTGCGCTGCCCTGGTGACTGATGGCTGTGTCCTCCTCTGTGCGGTCTGCTCCTGGAGGTGTGCGCTGCCCTGGTGACTGATGGCTGTGTCCTCCTCTGTGCGGTCTGCTCCTGGAGGTGTACGCTGCCCTGGTGACTGATGGCGTGCCAAGTATGGCGATCAACAGCCAGGTCTGCAAGTGCAGAAGGTTGGATAGCACAGTGCTTCAGCCAGGAGGGTTTTAATGTGGTCCACCCACCCACGCATGCACGCACGTACGCATGCACACACTCACGCTCATACACAACACACACACACACACACACACACACACACACACACACACACACACACACACACACACACACACACACACACACACTCTTACTCATTTGGGAGAAAATGGATGGGAAAAAACGGACGTAATAAAGACACCTACACATTTTAAATTTTACTTTTTTTTTTTTACTTTATATTAAAAATAGCATTCATTACATTAACAGTGTACAACCAATAATTATAATCAAAAAAACATAATCTGCAACAATAATTACACTTGAAATGGAAGGATGACACATCCTTCTTTTGAATAAGTTAAGATTCTTTTCAGAAATCACTTTCTAAAAGCATTTGTACATACAGTGTTGGCTAACTTGCTCACATCGATTGCTAAAAGCCTCATCTTTGGGACTTGGTCTATGTGGATATTCATAGCATGTTAACTATGCAGGCATTTGTTTTTTGTATTTTGTTTTTTTGTTTGTTATTCCATTTCATCTGGCGGTAGTAAAAAAAAAAAGAAAAAAGGATGAGCATGTTATCTATATTTCCAGTACATGAGTTGACACTGAGTTATGTTAACACTGATGATTTTACTGTGTACAGTACATACAGAATACAGTACAGCACGTATACAGTATATGTCCAAGTCAATACGGTATGGTCAGTGTATGGCTACTCCAGTGTAAGGTAAGGGTTAGATTCCATTCAAAGATTGTAGGATAACATGAATGTTTGGCTTTGAGTCCTGAGCTGCGTTCCCATTCTTTTTCCAACGTTCATGTCGTAGCTTCCAGTCATTGGCCCAGTGCACTGCACATATTCATATACCAGTATAGCTTCCAGTCATTGGCCCAGTGCACTGCACATATACCAGTATAGCTTCCAGTCATTGGCCCAGTGCACTGCACATATACCAGTATTATGCATTATCCATTGAAGTTCCCAGTTCGTCTTTGATACCTTCTAACTCCATAGTTTAACCCAGGATTTGGTCACAGCGCCCCCAAAGGGACCATTTCTGCCCAGTCGGAGTTCGTTTTTTTTTGACTCGCTTATCAATCAGAAGTGAAACTAGCTCACAGCAGTCTATCATTGGATCTGGCCATCGTCATGGCATTGGCTTATGGGATTTTGTAGTTCATACAAGCAATAGCCAGTGTTTTAGAGTGTGCCGTTCACCAATCCAAGGATTATATAAGGTTACTTTGTTATTTCATTCAATTGTTCAATGCTCTTCAATAGACAGACAAATGCCTTGTCCTCCGGACAAGACCCCATCCTGTTGACCTGAACTGGGTAACAGCCTTCAGCTGTCGCTCCGGTCTCCAGTGTGCATCAAGAATTCTTTTTTAACATTCCAACATATTAGAGTTGTCCAAGTCCCTTCCAATTCCTCGGGAGGTGTGTCTGACCAGCAGCTATCGGTTGTTCAGTTCAGAATCTTTCCCACTTTCTGGGGAAAAAAAGAAGAAGAAAGACGTATGAGTTACGGCCGTCATGTACAGCCATGATGATGATAGCAGAAGCTTGCCTCATATGACTATGATATAATAATATATCCAGGTTTATACTTGAACATAACACTGGGGGTCACACACATGGCCCCCAGTTCCATCTCTGCCTCGCTCCCTTCCTTCCAACTCTACGGGTTAGACCCCCGCTTTGAAAGCTTCCCAAGAAAACACTGATTGAATCTGCAGCCTTCAATCCTCACAAAAGGCTTTTTCAGCTTCACCTTCAAACACATATATTATTAACAAAAACATATATATATATATTGGCTAAACATTATTTAGCTGATACTGATTTTACAGATATTAAAAATGTGACGTAAATAGAGCACCGAAGTCTGACGTCACTTTCAGTAGAGGGCGTCAGTCCCCAGGTTCATGTATTTGTTTAGTTGTATTGAAATCCCCATTGAGGCGATTTGAGATCGCCTCATATAACAACTGTGTTGTTAAAAATAAACATGTCACCCCGGCCGCTTCACTCATATGCATATGAAGAATCAACTGACTGAGAGAAAACGCTAATGTTACTGCTACTGAATTAGTTACATTTTCGCTAGAAGCAGACTGTATCATATATGAGTGACTGACTGTTGCAAACGATACAGAGACACCTCCCTGACAATAACGCCGAGACAGCTTGTTTATTTTTGGACCACAACGCTTATAGTAGACGATATTAAGATCACCCCATGTTATTCTCCATAGAGAAATTACTTCCGCGAACCAGGGGAATCGTCGGGATGAGCGAGTTACGTCAGGACTTCGGTGCTCTATAGCCTTCTGTCTCTCTCTCTCTCTCTCACCTGCAGCTCTACATGATCATGGCTCTGATGGCTGCTTTGCTGATGCGGCTGCGATGTTTCCTCCTGCGTCGGGGCAGCGCGGGGCGGAACGGCAGCACGCGGGTGGAGGACCGGCTGGGATCCGCCGTCGTCGTCGTGACAACTTAGAGAGAAACAAAGGCACAGAGGAAGGTAGGATTAAGTACAAAAGAAGACAAACACGACTCTCACAAAGTGTGAGTCGTGCCCCGATGACCTTAACCCATTCTGACCTGAGATCAGATTTAAAAAATGTCAGTCGTTCTTCGATTTTTTTCAAAAATAGCAGACCTACAAGCTCGTATCGCGCCACTCGGTGGCGCGATATGAGCTTGTAGATCTGCTATTTTTAAATAGCTAAAGCATAACATGATGCTGACACCAAAATGGGTGCCCGGTCAGAATGGGTTAAAAGCTGCAAACCGGAACTTATTTGAACCTGATGAACCCTATAATGCCCCTATTCTGGGGCGTTTACAGCCCAAATCAAGAGATTTGAGGTATAGAGGGAAAAACTGAGGGGGCTTAGAGTTGGACTCCGATCAATGATGTATATGAGGCTTAAGTAGTTAAAGGACCACTTCACCACTTTTCAACCTATCTTCATATAATAGGTCCTCACTAATAATCATGAAAATGTTTTGCAATTTCTTTCTACTCGGTCTGTGTCTCATAGGAGGGCTGTGGGCAGTTCAGAAACCGTCTTCCAGTGACATCATCGATGGGGAATACAAGCTAATATAAACTGCAGGCTTTCTAGTCCTGAAAAGTTGCAATGCGAAAATGGAAGCCATCGTTCTCACGATAATGAAAATCAAAATATCTTTGTAAAAAAAATCTTGTTAAAAAATAAATCTGCCTAATGATGATGTCACTGGAAGACGGTTTCTAAACTGCCCACAGCCGTCCGATGAGACACAGACTGAGTAGAAAAAAATCGTGCCATCTTTTCATGATTATTAGTGAGGACCTATTATATGAAGATAGGTTGAAAAGTGGTGAAGTGGTCCTTTAATAATTTAAGACTTAATTTCAAAGATTCAAACATCTTCACATTAATTTTAATACATAAATAGTAGCCTATAATAAATAAATAAAAATGGCCATGTGCTATTCTTGAGACACAGACAGAGTAGGAAAAAAATACGCCATTTTTTCATGATTATTAGTGAGGACCTATTATATGAAGATAGGTTGAAAAGTGGTGAAGTGGTCCTTTAATACAATATAATCTGCAGAGTTGAGCTCCCTACTTTTCCAGTGAAACATTCAGACCTTACTGTAGTGTAGGTGGAGAAGTAGCCTACTACTGCCTGAAGCGCATGAGCATACAGTAAGTAACTATCTCAAAAATAGCACAACTTATTTTATTATGGCATTTATTTATTTATTTCAATTCAATGAATTGTGAAAATGTGCGTCCAGGGGGTTATTTTCTCTAATGTTGGCAGGTAACAGTGTCTGTCTCTACCGTCACATGTGCGAGTTTGTAAAACGTTGTGACAGAGAAAGGTCAGGTTCCCAAGGATCTGGGAGACAATAGCTGTCTTGGGACAGCAGGTATGAGTTGAGAGGGAATTCTCTTAAACTCTTACCACTAAATTGTCAGTCAGAAAAGAGAAAGAATTTCTTTACACTCAGAGCTGTCAGAGCATGGAATAAACTTCCGGAGGAAGTGGTCAGGCTCCTTCAGTCAATACTTTTAAGAATAGGCTTGACAAATTTTGGTCAACAAAAGGTTTTTTGTATAACTATAGGGCTGGCTTGTAAGGTCATAGACTGGTAAATACGGGACTTTAAAGTGTATTATGTATAAGATGTAAGAAAAAAACCAAAGAGGGCGGGTCCACATGAACTTGGTTTGTTTTAAAGTGTAAAAAAAACGGAGAAAAAAAAAAAAAAAAAAAAAACGAATGTATTTATGTCTGTTGTGAGTCTGGCATAGAGGATTTCATCCTGTGCTGGAAATCTTTTCAATACATTTCAATAAATAGCAGGACACATACTGTACAGTAGAGTACGGTGCGTACAGTAGCTCACATTATAGACAGGAACAGTGGCCTGTTCTCCTGGCTTTCCCACTGACTCATGCACTCCACAAATGGTCTCTGCGGTTATGATGCTCACACAAACAAACGCACTCTCTCTCTCTCTCGCGCGCGCAAGCTAAATGCCCATGGCATGGCTATCAATCCTGCATTAAAGGTGTGTAGAGTGGGAGCCATTACAGAAGCCCCCAGAGAGCCTGCATATAATAACATGCAGTAATAGTGCAAGATAGCCCAAATAATTCATAACAGGCACAGTGACAGTACATCACTCTCTCTCGCACGCGCACGCACGCACGCGAGCACACACATTAAGCCGAACGTCGATAACGCTTTCAGCCTAAGCTCGTGCGACAAAGCATAAATGAGGCTTTATTCTCCCTCCCAGTACCTGATTTGTGCGACGTGGTCTCTGGCTTTGGCCGGTGCTGAGGATGATGAGGGTGAAGGTGAGGCTCCCTCTGTACAATCTCTAGAAGCTTCTGCCGCCTCTCCAGCTCCGTCAGAGGACACTCCGCCCCGGACGTTTCACAGTCTTTATCCCTTTTCTGATTGGTCAGCTCCGTCGCCGCCGCCGCGTCACCACTGTTGGCTGACCCCGCCTCCTCCCTCTCCTTCCCCGACTCGTGATTGGCTACTTTGGCCTCTGTCCGTGTTTGATTTTTTACCTCAGTAGCCTTTTGGCCGTCGTCGCCCGCTGATAACTCTCTCTGATTGGTCGGTCCGGGGGAGGCGGTGGTCCTCTGTTGGGGCTTGTTGTGATTGGGCGCGAGCGTGGCGGGGTCACCGCCGGGCAGAGAGGCGCTGTCGGACTGCGGCCCGTTGAGTCTGTACTGCGTCCTCAGCTCCGCTCCGCCGCCGTTATACCGCGGATACGCTTGGTGTGAATAATGCTGCCGATACTGATACTGCTGTTGATAATGCTGCTGCTGCTTTTGTTGTTCATATTGTTGTTGTTGTTGTTGTTGTTGTTGTTGTTGTTGTTGTTGTTGCTGCTGATATAACTGCTGCTGCCTTTGCGTATGTTCTAGATGCCGCTGCTCTGCCGCGCCGGGCGTGGCGTGCGCCCCGCCGTCCTCCTTGCTGCCGTCGTAGCCGCTCCCGTGTCCGTGTCCTTCCCTGGGCGGCGGCGGCGGCTGCGTGCCCCCGTTGGCGGCCTGGTCCGCCAACGGGCTGTGCTGTGCGTGCGTCAGGGTGTGCGTCAGGGCGTGCGTGGCGGAGGCCGGTGCGGCAGGGTGATGGGTCCGGGGCTGCGTCCAGTGCGGCTGCGGCTGTGGCTGCGGCTGCGTGTGCGCCAGCTGGGTGTACCTCCCCGTCTGCCACTCGCGCTCCTCCTGGTGCCGGTAGCCCTGCTGGTTGCGCTTAAGGTCGTCGTGGCGGTGGAGGTCGGCCTTGGAGGCGTGGCTCTTCTGGGGCGGAGCCGGGTGGTGGGTTCGCGGCAGGTGAGGGGGGGAGGAGGAGGAGGGGGGCGACGGGGGCTGCTGAGGCTGAGGGGGAGGGGGGTTGGCGTTGGCCGTGGCGGGGGAACGAGGGGACGTGGAGGCCTGGCACCTGCAGCCGGCGTGGTCCTCCACCGGGATGGTGGCTTTCTCGTAGTGGGCGTTCTTGTTGATGTACTGGATCTTTATCACCTGGAGGACAAACACACAACACTGGATCTTTATCACCTGGAGGACAAACACACAACACTGGATCTTTATCACCTGGAGGACAAACACACAACACTGGATCTTTATCACCTGGAGGACAAACACACAACACTGGATCTTTATCACCTGGAGGACAAACACACAACACTGGATCTTTATCACCTGGAGGACAAACACACAACACTGGATCTTTATCACCTGGAGGACAAACACACAACACTGGATCTTTATCACCTGGAGGACAAACACACAACACTGGATCTTTATCACCTGGAGGACAAACACACAACCGTTACTGGATCTTTATCACCTGGAGGACAAACACACAACACTGGATCTTTATCACCTGGAGGACAAACACACAACACTGGATCTTTATCACCTGGAGGACAAACACACAACACTGGATCTTTATCACCTGGAGGACAAACACACAACACTGGATCTTTATCACCTGGAGGACAAACACACAACACTGGATCTTTATCACCTGGAGGACAAACACACAACCGTCACGTCACGGGTCAGCCGCTACTGCTCTAAGTGATATCTCTTGGTTGAAAGCAAAGGTTATTTGCTAAAGTGAGAAAGGGTCTTATATCCCGAAAGTAATCACTGCTAAAGTGTTTGTTCAGTAACAGAGGGTCTCCGCGTCTCTCCAGCTCTATGCTAAACAGAGTACCCAAAGACGCTTTACATGGGGGGGGGGGGGGGGGGGGGGCAGAGGTATAGCAAAGAATAAAATAAAAACTACTTTATTAGGAAAGAAATAAACACACACAACAACAGCTATGCATATACCTGTAGGTAGCGTGTGCTGGTGACGGTGGGGACACACTGCAGCGTGCGCGTGTTGTATGTGTTGTTGTATGTGTTGTTGTATGTGTGCGTGTTGTATGCATACCTGTAGGTAGCGTGTGCTGGTGACGGTGGGGACACACTGCAGCGTACGCGTGTTGTATGTGTTGTTGTATGTGCGCGTGTTGTATGTGTTGTTGTATGTGCGCGTGTTGTATGTGTTGTTGTATGTGTTGTTGTATGTGTTGTTGTATGTGTTGTTGTATGTGTTGTTGTATGTGTTGTTGTATGTGTTGTTGTATGTGTTGTTGTATGTGTTGTTGTATGTGTTGTTGTATGTGTTGTTGTATGTGTTGTTGTATGTGTTGTTGTATGTATACCTGTAGGTAGCGCGTGCTGGTGACGGTGGGGACACACTGCAGCGTGCGCGTGTTGCAGCAGCCCGAGCAGCGCTGCACCTCCACGCACGGCGGCCACAGCATGAAGTTGGCGTTCCGTCGGTCCAGCATGGCCCGCGTCACCTCCATCACCTCCGTGCGCACCTTGCACACCGCCTGCTGCGCGGGCTGGGCCTCCGCTGGGGGGGGGGGGGGAGGAGGGGGAGGAGGTGGAGAGGGAAACATAATTATGAAAGCTACGTTCATCCGTGATGGATGTTACAGACTGACTGAGAGGATAACACCCTGAATGAATAGATGTGGAAATTGATGAGAGACATGAACAGAGATGGAGAGAAGACACTGCTGAGCAGAAAGTGAGTTGCACAGAAAGATAGACATACGCACGTTTTGTTTGTCTTACTGGCTTTGTGGGGAAATCAATTCTTCACTAAAAAAAATAAGCTTTAAGCTTAAAACATGTACCCCTAACTCAAACAATTTTACTGACTGACTGTTTGACTGTTGGACGGTCCCCACAAAGAGAGTACGCACGCACTCACGCACGCACGCACACACACACACTCACGCACGCACACACGCACACACGCACACACAGCATGCTGTTTGTTAAACTTACTAAGGCTTCTAGTGTATCGGCCATGGGTGTGATGCTCTTCTTCTTCTTCTTCTGCGGGAGGGTAAGTGAGGGAAAGAGAGAGAGACAGAGAGAGAGAGAGAGAGAGAGAGAGAGAGACAGACAGAGAGACAGAGAGAGAGAGAGAGAGAGAGAGAGAGAGAGTGATCATTCACATTTCGTCTCTACACACTGTACACCAGGAGTGCCAACACTTTTTTGTCTTGAGAGCTACTTTCAAAATGACCAGTTCAACAAGATCTAACTGACCAAACTAATTATAATCCCTTTGCTGGAAATACATAAGACTCACTTGGAATGGGAAACAGAGTGGGGTTAAAATGGATTTGGTAGGCTTTCCCTGTATACAACTTTGTAACGCTATACTGATGTTTGTGCAACACTCAACACTGAAAACAACAGTATTGCATTGTGGGTTTGAGCTGACAGACGCTTTTTTATGTCAATGCAATTGATAGATTATATATATTTTAGGGGCATGTCATGTGGTCTACACAGCACAACCTTTGTGATCTACCTGCTGTACGCAGTCATTTACACACACATAGACAAGTAGTCATAGTCACTGTGAAGGTTCTGAATATGACAAATTATAGTAATATAGTACATCAACCCAGAGCCAATGTGTACAACACGGGATACATTTCCTACATTCTCCAGTTAAATTGAACAGAACATAATCTAAACCGTTTGAACCCAATACCATCCCTGTTCTGGGGGGGGAACATTCACCGAAAACAGCAGATCTACAAGTTGCATTGAGACGTGTTGAGACAGAGTTTGTAGATCGGAAGTTAGAGAGAGTATAGCCTGAGCTAACGTGTTAGGTTTCTGGTCTAGAGGGGCGGGTCGCGGCTCAGATTTGCGCACGCCCTGATTGGATCTCATCGATCTGTCCGTCACCCCCGGCCCCTCCTCTCCCCCCTGGTGCAGCGCTACGTCACATCATTTGGAGCGACGCCCACCCGGAAGGGTTGACTCCCACTTTTAGACCAGAGCGGCCAATGCGTTCCTCCAGGCTTTACATTTTTGCACCAACAAAAATGAAAGCCTGGTACCGAGGCTAGAGAGAGTATAGAAGCCAGTCAACTAAGTATTAGTTTACTGAGTAAGTATAGAGGGTGGTTAGTAATATTGTAATGTAATATTTTCCAGCTATATTGGCCAAAACTTCACACGTCAGCTTGGAGTGAGCTCTTTTCTGGGTGATGACAGCCATTTGTAAACCATGTACGGCCCGTCTGTAGTCAGCCTCATTGTTCATGGCACAAAGGAAGCCGGTTTTTTTTCACCCCCCGTGCTAAAACAATTACTGCTATTTTCTGCTGCAATTCGTCTCAGGGCTGTCTAGAATGCTGCTGAAGAGAGATATGAGTAGTTAAATATAACTTGCGCGTGTGCATGTGAATGTGTGCATGCGCTCACGCATACGTGCTCACATATCGTATTATTTCATAGCCTGTTATTAGATGCCTATACCGATGTGCTTTAAGATTAAAAATGACTTGTTTTCGTGTGTGTCTATGGTGCGCGTGTGTTATTCTAACGGTCCAGATTTGCGCCACAATATAAAATTATACATGTCCTCTTTTTTTCAGTAAACTATACGCCTGCGACTGCATGTGTCCGCGTCTAGACGCTCTGTAAGCTTTTGTTCCCGTCCTTCTCTTTGACATGTTTCCTTGTGACCATTTAAAGCAACTTTGAGACATTCTAAAAATAACGTTTTATAAAGACTATAAAACAATCCAATTCTTCGTGAACCCTCCGAGCATGTTTCGTGACAACTTTCACAAAATAATGACCTGTGGTGTTTAAACAAGATTTATGTGTTATTTAATGAATTGTTTGTCTTCTTAAAGAAAAATAATGACTTAACCTTGAAATAACCTGACAAGATGTGTCTGCACTCTGCAGTGTCCAGTGCGTGCGTGAGTGCGTGTCTGCGTGAGTGAGCGCGTGCATGCATGCATGCATGCGTGAGTGAGTGCGTGTGTGTACGCGTGCATGCGTGTGCCCCTTGCGTCCATGCGTGTGAGTGAGTGAGAGAGATAGAGAGAGAGAGAAAAGAGAGGTTAGCAGGGGGGGGGGGTGGGCGTACGTTAAGGGGTGTTCTGTCACTCATATCCACATTTCAAAGCCATGGGAGGAATCCAGTGCAGGAGAACAATGCGGTGGCCTTGTGTTGGTAAGTGACTCATGTCTTTCTCTCTGGATTGGTCAAGCTCTCGGCAAGGTCACTGCTACTGTATTCTCTCTCTCTCTCTCTCTCGCTCCCCCGGTCCCTCTCTCTCTCTCTCTATGTCTCTCTCCCCTCTGGTCTCCGACCCCTCATCTGTCCCCCCTTCCTCCCTACTTTCTTGTGTAATAATTGCCTTAACCATATGAACCCTAGCGTCCCTATTCTGGGCATGTCATCCCATAGGCCAAGCGGACATATTAGGAGAAAATAGACAAAGAGATTTGAGTGTAGAAGCGTAGACCCCTGGGGGAATCCACTCGTCTACAATACATATATATACATACATATACTGTACATATATACTGTATCTCCATATAGGGTTTAGGTCCACCCATCTACAATACATATATATACTGTATCTCCATATAGGGTTTAGGTCCACCCATCTACACTACATATATACTGTATCTCCATATAGGGTTTAGGTCCACCCATCTACAATACATATATATATACTGTAGCTCCATATAGGGTTTAGGTCGTTGACAAACTGCTGGCACGCACACTAAGACATCTCTCTCTCTCTGTCTCTGTCTCTCCAACGCATGCACGAGCACACACACTTCGAGATTGTGTGTGTGTGTGTGTGTGTGTGCGTGTGTGTGTGCGTGTGCGTGTGCGTGTGCGTGTGCGTGTGTGTGTGTGTGTGCGTGTGCGCGTGCGTGGAGGTGGTTGGTTTACCTGTGTAGTCTGGCTCTTGCTGCAGCAGCTGTTTCAGGTCTTCTACAGACGAGATGGGGCTGTTCTTCAGCAGGTCTTCTAACGAAGGAGGGATGGGGTCGCCCTGCAAGAGAAACAACGCTTCAATTAAAATATAACCCCATTTGAAGCAGGTCTTAATGTACAAGAGAAGACTATATACTGTAATCAGACCACATGTGATTAGACCAGTCACTCAAACCACAGGATTACATCAATCAAACAAAATGTAAAAAAGAAAAAACATATAGCGAATGGAGAGAGATAGAGAGAGAGAGAGAGAGAAAGAGATGGGTATAATTGTTGGCTATTACAAGTAAGACGCGCAAACGCGGGAAGCGAACGCAGCTCGTGTGTGTGTGGTTGTGTGTGTGTGTGTGTGTGTGTGTGTGTGTGCTACAGCTGCGCCCTGTGTGTGTGTGTGTGTGCTACAGCTGCGCCCTCTGGTGGCGGGCGGGTGGTGTCACAGCGGGACAGACACACAGACAGACACACAGACATGAGCAGCAGGGTCTCATAGTAAGTGGCTCACTGCGTTCGCAACTAGTGGGATAGAATAACAGGTTCTACAATGAGAGATTGATTATTAGCAGCTATTCTAATATGACTTTTTTTGCAAAGATAACATCAGTGGACCTGAGATGTACAGTAGCTGAGAGCCATGTACAGTAGCAGAAAATAATACATGAGTTCACATTAAAAGTCCCACAATCTGTCTTCAGTCGTCCTAAATTAATCTTTATGTAACAACAGTTCAGTCGGTGGGTTTCTCTCTATTCAGAGTCTATTTTGTTCCCAACTTTCATTCTAAAAACAGGAAGCGAAAGAGACAGAACGCAATGAAAGAAATACAAATCAATCAATCAGCAAAGCTGCAGAGAGAGAGAGTTAGATGTGGGTTAATACCATTCTGAACGGGAACCCATTTTGGTGTTAGCATCATGTCATGCTTTAGCTATTGAAAAATAGCAGATCTACAAGCTCGTAGCGCGCCACCGAGTGGCGCGCTACAAGCTTGTAGAGGCCTATTCATAGTCTGGATTTTCGGTGGTGAAGTGACCACCGCTCCGGTGGTGAGCTGACCACCGGAGCTGAAATAACATTGAGCGGTGGTGAGTAAAAACAGAGAGAAGGGCTGGAGCGGTGGCGGTGGTTTGCTCTTCACCGCGGCTCGTGACGTCATGTTGTAGTTCGGTGGTCACCCCACCACCGTAAATCCAGACTATGTATGAGCCTTCTGTCTGCTATTTTTGAAAAATCGAAGATAACGACTGACATTTTTAGAATCTGATCTCAGGTCAGAATGGGTTAATCAGACCAGTGTGTGTCCAGTGGAAACCTTCGTATGAATCTGATCTCAGGTCAGAATGGGTTAATACCTCATCCATCCCACCATGACTTAACACATGCTCATTTTCACTTCCTCCTGGACAGGAAACGGTGGCTGTGATCGGTGTTTGTTGTTGTGGTTGTCACTCTCTCTCTCCCTGTCTGTTGATCCCCAAACACTGCTGTTGTTTTCCAATGTAACACACAAACACACGCGTGCACGGACACACGCACGCACACACATACAGTACGCGCGCACACACACACACACACACACACACACACACACACAGGCAACGCGGAACACGGTCAGGAAGTATGATTTAATGTCTCTCTCTTTCTATCACTGTGTAAATTCAGTTCAAATTAGCGTCGTTGTTGTGAAACTTGAGAAAAGTACTGGAAAGATAAAAGATAACTAGATTTCCATTAACTCCACCTTGTGTCAATGTTGTGCATGTTTGTGCTACGTTTTGGGTTCCCCTACCTATCTGTCTTTATCTCTGTTTGTCTCTGACTCTGGTTTTAGGTTCCCCTACGTACCTATCTGTCTTTATCTCTGTTTGTCTCTGACTCTGGTTTTACGTTCCCCTACGTACCTATCTGTCTTTATCTCTGTTTGTCTCTGACTCTGGTTTTACGTTCCCCTACGTACCTATCTGTCTTTATCTCTGTTTGTCTCTGACTCTGGTTTTAGGTTCCCCTACGTACCTATCTGTCTTTATCTCTGTTTGTCTCCTACTCTGGTTTTACGTTCCCCTACGTACCTATCTGTCTTTATCTCTGTTTGTCTCTGACTCTGGTTTTAGGTTCCCCTACGTACCTATCTGTCTTTATCTCTGTTTGTCTCTGACTCTGGTTTTAGGTTCCCCTACGTACCTATCTGTCTTTATCTCTGTTTGTCTCTGACTCTGGTTTTAGGTTCCCCTACGTACCTATCTGTCCTTATCTCTGTTTGTCTCTGACTCTGGTTTTACGTTCCCCTACGTACCTATCTGTCCTTATCTCTGTTTGTCTCTGACTCTGGTTTTAGGTTCCCCTACGTACCTATCTGTCTTTATCTCTGTTTGTCTCTGACTCTGGTTTTACGTTCCCCTACGTACCTATCTGTCTTTATCTCTGTTTGTCTCTGACTCTGGTTTTACGTTCCCCTACGTACCTATCTGTCTTTATCTCTGTTTGTCTCTGACTCTGGTTTTACGTTCCCCTACGTACCTATCTGTCTTTATCTCTGTTTGTCTCTGACTCTGGTTTTAGGTTCCCCTACGTACCTATCTGTCTTTATCTCTGTTTGTCTCTGACTCTGGTTTTACGTTCCCCTACGTACCTATCTGTCTTTATCTCTGTTTGTCTCTGACTCTGGTTTTACGTTCCCCTACGTACCTATCTGTCTTTATCTCTGTTTGTCTCTGACTCTGGTTTTACGTTCCCCTACGTACCTATCTGTCTTTATCTCTGTTTGTCTCTGACTCTGGTTTTACGTTCCCCTACGTACCTATCTGTCTTTATCTCTGTTTGTCTCTGACTCTGGTTTTAGGTTCCCCTACATACCTATCTGTCTTTATCTCTGTTTGTCTCTGACTCTGGTTTTACGTTCCCCTACGTACCTATCTGTCTTTATCTCTGTTTGTCTCTGACTCTGGTTTTAGGTTCCCCTACGTACCTATCTGTCTTTATCTCTGTTTGTCTCCTACTCTGGTTTTACGTTCCCCTACGTACCTATCTGTCTTTATCTCTGTTTGTCTCTGACTCTGGTTTTAGGTTCCCCTACCTATCTGTCTTTATCTCTGTTTGTCTCTGACTCTGGTTTTACGTTCCCCTACGTACCTATCTGTCTTTATCTCTGTTTGTCTCTGACTCTGGTTTTACGTTCCCCTACGTACCTATCTGTCTTTATCTCTGTTTGTCTCTGACTCTGGTTTTAGGTTCCCCTACGTACCTATCTGTCTTTATCTCTGTTTGTCTCTGACTCTGGTTTTAGGTTCCCCTACATACCTATCTGTCTTTATCTCTGTTTGTCTCCTACTCTGGTTTTAGGTTCCCCTACGTACCTATCTGTCTTTATCTCTGTTTGTCTCCTACTCTGGTTTTAGGTTCCCCTACATACCTATCTGTCTTTATCTCTGTTTGTCTCCTACTCTGGTTTTAGGTTCCCCTACATACCTATCTGTCTTTATCTCTGTTTGTCTCCTACTCTGGTTTTAGGTTCCCCTACCTATCTGTCTTTATCTCTGTTTGTCTCCTACTCTGGTTTTAGGTTCCCCTACATACCTATCTGTCTTTATCTCTGTTTGTCTCCTACTCTGGTTTTAGGTTCCCCTACCTATCTGTCTTTATCTCTGTTTGTCTCTGACTCTGGTTTTACGTTCCCCTACGTACCTATCTGTCTTTATCTCTGTTTGTCTCTGACTCTGGTTTTAGGTTCCCCTACGTACCTATCTGTCTTTATCTCTGTTTGTCTCTGACTCTGGTTTTACGTTCCCCTACGTACCTATCTGTCTTTATCTCTGTTTGTCTCTGACTCTGGTTTTAGGTTCCCCTACGTACCTATCTGTCTTTATCTCTGTTTGTCTCTGACTCTGGTTTTAGGTTCCCCTACGTACCTATCTGTCTTTATCTCTGTTTGTCTCCTACTCTGGTTTTACGTTCCCCTACGTACCTATCTGTCTTTATCTCTGTTTGTCTCTGACTCTGGTTTTAGGTTCCCCTACATACCTATCTGTCTTTATCTCTGTTTGTCTCCTACTCTGGTTTTAGGTTCCCCTACCTATCTGTCTTTATCTCTGTTTGTCTCTGACTCTGGTTTTACGTTCCCCTACGTACCTATCTGTCTTTATCTCTGTTTGTCTCTGACTCTGGTTTTACGTTCCCCTACCTATCTGTCTTTATCTCTGTTTGTCTCTGACTCTGGTTTTACGTTCCCCTACGTACCTATCTGTCTTTATCTCTGTTTGTCTCCTACTCTGGTTTTACGTTCCCCTACGTACCTATCTGTCTTTATCTCTGTTTGTCTCTGACTCTGGTTTTAGGTTCCCCTACCTATCTGTCTTTATCTCTGTTTGTCTCTGACTCTGGTTTTACGTTCCCCTACGTACCTATCTGTCTTTATCTCTGTTTGTCTCCTACTCTGGTTTTACGTTCCCCTACGTACCTATCTGTCTTTATCTCTGTTTGTCTCTGACTCTGGTTTTAGGTTCCCCTACGTACCTATCTGTCTTTATCTCTGTTTGTCTCTGACTCTGGTTTTACGTTCCCCTACCTATCTGTCTTTATCTCTGTTTGTCTCTGACTCTGGTTTTACGTTCCCCTACGTACCTATCTGTCTTTATCTCTGTTTGTCTCCTACTCTGGTTTTACGTTCCCCTACGTACCTATCTGTCTTTATCTCTGTTTGTCTCTGACTCTGGTTTTACGTTCCCCTACCTATCTGTCTTTATCTCTGTTTGTCTCTGACTCTGGTTTTACGTTCCCCTACGTACCTATCTGTCTTTATCTCTGTTTGTCTCCTACTCTGGTTTTACGTTCCCCTACGTACCTATCTGTCTTTATCTCTGTTTGTCTCTGACTCTGGTTTTACATTCCCCTACGTACCTATCTGTCTTTATCTCTGTTTGTCTCTGACTCTGGTTTTACGTTCCCCTACGTACCTATCTGTCTTTATCTCTGTTTGTCTCTGACTCTGGTTTTAGGTTCCCCTACGTACCTATCTGTCTTTATCTCTGTTTGTCTCTGACTCTGGTTTTACGTTCCCCTACGTACCTATCTGTCTTTATCTCTGTTTGTCTCTGACTCTGGTTTTACGTTCCCCTACGTACCTATCTGTCTTTATCTCTGTTTGTCTCTGACTCTGGTTTTACGTTCCCCTACGTACCTATCTGTCTTTATCTCTGTTTGTCTCCTACTCTGGTTTTACGTTCCCCTACGTACCTATCTGTCTTTATCTCTGTTTGTCTCTGACTCTGGTTTTACGTTCCCCTACGTACCTATCTGTCTTTATCTCTGTTTGTCTCTGACTCTGGTTTTACGTTCCCCTACGTACCTATCTGTCTTTATCTCTGTTTGTCTCTGACTCTGGTTTTACATTCCCCTACGTACCTATCTGTCTTTATCTCTGTTTGTCTCTGACTCTGGTTTTACGTTCCCCTACGTACCTATCTGTCTTTATCTCTGTTTGTCTCTGACTCTGGTTTTACGTTCCCCTACGTACCTATCTGTCTTTATCTCTGTTTGTCTCTGACTCTGGTTTTACGTTCCCCTACGTACCTATCTGTCCTTATCTCTGTTTGTCTCTGACTCTGGTTTTAGGTTCCCCTACGTACCTATCTGTCTTTATCTCTGTTTGTCTCTGACTCTGGTTTTAGGTTCCCCTACGTACCTATCTGTCTTTATCTCTGTTTGTCTCTGACTCTGGTTTTAGGTTCCCCTACGTACCTATCTGTCTTTATCTCTGTTTGTCTCTGACTCTGGTTTTACGTTCCCCTACGTACCTATCTGTCTTTATCTCTGTTTGTCTCCTACTCTGGTTTTACGTTCCCCTACGTACCTATCTGTCTTTATCTCTGTTTGTCTCTGACTCTGGTTTTACGTTCCCCTACGTACCTATCTGTCTTTATCTCTGTTTGTCTCTGACTCTGGTTTTACGTTCCCCTACGTACCTATCTGTCTTTATCTCTGTTTGTCTCCTACTCTGGTTTTACGTTCCCCTACGTACCTATCTGTCTTTATCTCTGTTTGTCTCCTACTCTGGTTTTACGTTCCCCTACGTACCTATCTGTCTTTATCTCTGTTTGTCTCTGACTCTGGTTTTACGTTCCCCTACGTACCTATCTGTCTTTATCTCTGTTTGTCTCCTACTCTGGTTTTACGTTCCCCTACGTACCTATCTGTCTTTATCTCTGTTTGTCTCCTACTCTGGTTTTACGTTCCCCTACGTACCTATCTGTCTTTATCTCTGTTTGTCTCTGACTCTGGTTTTAGGTTCCCCTACGTACCTATCTGTCTTCATCTCTGTTTGTCTCTGACTCTGGTTTTACGTTCCCCTACGTACCTATCTGTCTTTATCTCTGTTTGTCTCTGACTCTGGTTTTACGTTCCCCTACGTACCTATCTGTCTTTATCTCTGTTTGTCTCTGACTCTGGCATTACGGCTTTCTGTTGACATCAACATCAAACATGACTGAGAGTTGCATGTCAGTTTGTTTTACGAAGTTGGCTGTATAGTTTTGTAGTTGTGTAGTCTACTACATATTGTATCTCCTGTTGGCTGTAGTTTTGTAGTCTACTACATATTGTATCTCCTGTTGGCTGTAGTTCTGTAGTATACTACATATTGTATCTCCTGTTGGCTGTAGTTTTGTAGTCTACTACATATTGTATCTCCTGTTGGCTGTAGTTTTGTAGTCTACTACATATTGTATCTCCTGTTGGCTGTAGTTTTGTAGTCTACTACATATTGTATCTCCTGTTGGCTGTAGTTTTGTAGTCTACTACATATTGTATCTCCTGTTGGCTGTAGTTCTGTAGTCTACTACATATTGTATCTCCTGTTGGCTGTAGTTTTGTAGTCTACTACATATTGTATCTCCTGTTGGCTGTAGTTTTGTAGTCTACTACATATTGTATCTCCTGTTGGCTGTAGTTTTGTAGTCTACTACATATTGTATCTCCTGTTGGCTGTAGTTTTGTAGTAGTCTACATATTGTATGTCCTGTTGGCTGTAGTTTTGTAGTCTACTACATATTGTATCTCCTGTTGGCTGTAGTTTTGTAATCTACTACATATTGTATCTCCTGTTGGCTGTAGTTTTGTAGTAGTCTACATATTGTATCTCCTGTTGGCTGTAGTTTTGTAGTCTACTACATATTGTATCTCCTGTTGGCTGTAGTTTTGTAGTCTACTACATATTGTATCTCCTGTTGGCTGTAGTTTTGTAATCTACTACATATTGTATCTCCTGTTGGCTGTAGTTTTGTAGTCTACTACATATTGTATCTCCTGTTGGCTGTAGTTTTGTAGTCTACTACATATTGTATCTCCTGTTGGCTGTAGTTCTGTAATCTACTACATATTGTATCTCCTGTTGGCTGTAGTTTTGTATAGTCTACTACATATTGTATCTCCTGTTGGCTGTAGTTTTGTATAGTCTACTACATATTGTATCTCCTGTTGGCTGTAGTTTTGTAATCTACTACATATTGTATCTCCTGTTGGCTGTAGTTTTGTAGTCTACTACATATTGTATCTCCTGTTGGCTGTAGTTTTGTAATCTACTACATATTGTATCTCCTGTTGGCTGTAGTTTTGTAGTCTACTACATATTGTATCTCCTGTTGGCTGTAGTTTTGTAATCTACTACATATTGTATCTCCTGTTGGCTGTAGTTTTGTAATCTACTACATATTGTATCTCCTGTTGGCTGTAGTTTTGTAGTAGTCTACATATTGTATCTCCTGTTGGCTGTAGTTTTGTAGGCTACTACATATTGTATCTCCTGTTGTCTGTAGTTTTGTAATCTACTACATATTGTATCTCCTGTTGGCTGTAGTTTTGTAATCTACTACATATTGTATCTCCTGTTGGCTGTAGTTTTGTAGTCTACTACATATTGTATCTCCTGTTGGCTGTAGTTTTGTAGGCTACTACATATTGTATCTCCTGCCAACGAGCCTCCGCCTGTTTCAATTGACAATAGAATTCAATTGACAATGCCCCAGCGATACAGATAATGCAAGTATTCGCCGAAGACTTTCTAATGTACTGCAGTAGGAACAAACACAATTTATTATTCCTCGTCTATTCAAAATTGGGGAAAGAATTGCCACATTTTGACCAGCAGAGTCAGGCATCATTTAAGCTTTGAATTTGGAAATTATGAGGTGTGACCCAATAGGTTATCGATTATGTGAAGAGCCTAATAAATTAACATAACTGATGTTCAAGTGAAAAATACACCATATCATGTTTTTCCACGTGAAATATCAGGGTATTTTTTGAGTGCCGTTATCCTAT
This sequence comes from Protomyctophum parallelum, assembly GCF_964188405.1. Classification (NCBI taxonomy): domain Eukaryota; kingdom Metazoa; phylum Chordata; class Actinopteri; order Myctophiformes; family Myctophidae; genus Protomyctophum; species Protomyctophum parallelum. The sequence continues at coordinate 7,847,255 of NC_139702.1, read as the reverse complement.
ATGGCAAAGTATACATCAAAGTATACATCAATTATCCACTTAACCCATTCTGACCGGGCACCCATTTTGGTGTCAGCATCATGTTATGCTTTAGCTATTTAAAAATAGCAGATCTACAAGCTCATATCGCGCCACCGAGTGGCGCGATACGAGCTTGTAGGTCTGCTATTTTTTTTTTTATCGAAGAACGACTGACATTTTTAGAATCTGATCTCAGGTCAGAATGGGTTAATCAGACCAGTGTGTGTCCAGTGGAAACCTCGTATGAATCTGATCTCAGGTCAGAATGGGTTAAACCCTATATAATTAGTTGATCAGGGTCCCCCCGTCCCAGTGGTCTGAATCTGGCCTCCTCCTTGTTTCCCTCTACAGGAAGAGAGAGTAGAGATGCTGCTATGGGTCTGTGTGGTTACTTGCAGTGTGCACTGCAGACGACTGGAGGTCTGATGGCTATTATGCTGCTATTCAAACGGGCCAACATGATAACACATACATTACAGCTGCTCCTTTCCCTTAGTCTGTGCAACCCTCTCTGCCTGCTCGTGCGTGCGTGCGTGCGTGCGTGCGTGCGTGCGTGCGTGCGTGCGTGCGTGCGTGCGTGCGTGCGTCGCTCTCTTCTCCTCTCGTTCTCTTTTCCTCTGTCTGCTAGGTGGGCGGTGGTGGTGGTCTGGGCAGAAGGACACCTGGTCGACTTTCACAAGCCATTGACTGACCTAGTTAAGCAATTACACACAGGAACACACACACACACACACACACACACACACACACACACACACACACACACACACACACACACACACACACACACACTCCGGGAGACATAAACCATTTAAACCTCAGCCAACTTTGTCCACTGAAAATTTTAAAAGAAAAACGAGACTTTTCATTCAGCTCTCAAAAAGCCATTATTACGCCGGCTGTACACGCCATCTGAACTAAGTCCAGACTTCTCACGACATCAATCATCTCCCTCTCTCTCCCGCTCTCTCTCTCTCTCTCTCTCACACACACACACACACACACACACACACACACACACACACACACACACACACACACACAGAAACACAGATTAGAGAGTAGGGGCACACGTGCAGGAAATACCTCCCAAAATATGAGTGACACACAGATATCCAAACGGCATAACCGCTGGTTAAAAAAAGGCTAAGAACTGGACAACAAGCTAATAATAGCCTCTGTGGCAGAAGAGCTCAATAACTCAGAGGGGACGTGACATTGACTTATTTCCTTCTTTCTTCCCTATCTAACTCTAACTCTCTCTCTCTCTCTCTCTCTCTCACACACACAGTCACACATACACACACACACACACACACACACACACACACACACATGCACTATTATGCATGTTCGTCCCCGGAATAAGGATGCCAGCTGGCTGAAGTATGGCTTTAAAAATAAAGTTGCAGTGCTTATTACAGTAGTCTCGCATCGTCAACAAACATGAATGGTTTATTTCGGTCCTTGTTTACAGATCAACATAACATCATCTCTCTGAATGAGGGCGTTTGTGCATGTTTATACTGGCAGCTGCTGCTGACTCCCAGCGCTCTCTACAGCAGTTGGTCCTAAACCTTTTAGCTCCAGACCCAAGCTATAGTGAAATGTCGCCATGCAATCTTCTATTTTCACTACTTCTTAAAGTTTAAACTGTAAAAAAATCGATCATAAGCAATATTTACTCGCGACCCATAAACATGGTTCTGCGACCCCAGAATGGTTGGAGACCCATTGTTTGTGAACAGTGGCAGATCCTGGCATCAGAACTGAACTATGAAGCAAAGAGCTAAAGGCTTTCTCAGTCCCCACATCGGTGACAATGGCACACACACACAAAGCGGGCTCCTAGCAGCAGGTCTTTCTCATTTACTATTCCAGAGAATGTACATGCATTTCTGCTTGTTGCTTGGGGTTTTGCCTCATATTGTGCACACGTCTGTGTGTATGTGTCCCTCCGTCCATCCGTGTGTATTTTACTATTTATCATAGGATATTATCATGCCCTATAAACTGGTATCTGACTCTCTCTCACATACACAAATACACAAACAGACACACACACACACACACACACACACACACGCCAAGGGGCCTCATTGGAACTGTGTAAGGCAGTGAGATTGTATGGAATGTTTGAGGAGAAAGGTGAGGTGTAATGGAATGTAATTATGGGGCCAGCTGACTGTTCACACACACACACACACACACAGTTGCACACGCACGGATGCGCACGCACGCACACACACGCATACACACTTTTGCAAATAATCACTGCATCAGTCATTCAAGCACGCAATCACAAAGGTGCACAAACAAAAGTACACATCTCTTAACACAGGCTAAAACACTCGCACAGACATATAAAGCTAAATACCGGTACCAATACACAAGTTCATGCACACGCACGCACGCACACACACACACACACACACACACACACACACACACACACACACACACGCACACGCAGTAAGCAAAGTGACTCACAATCACACTGTGTACTGTCACAACACATTTTCCTTCATCAGAATATTATTATTATTATTAATTATTAATATTATGGCAGTATCCCAGTACATACACTGTCATACTGTATAGACTCCCAGAACAGTGTTATATGCTCTCTCTCTCTCTCACTCACACACACACACACACACACACACACACACACACACACACACAGTCGCACACACGTATAGTCGCATACACACACACACACACACCATGCACGACACAGAACAGATTCCTCCTGTCTTAGGCGTAGTGAAGGGTGATGGATGGAGGGATATAAAGAGGAGTCAGGGTGGCTTTGTGTTTTGACATGCTATAATAACCTCATGGTCAGCTGGTATAGTGACATCATATAGAGGAGAGGAGTCAGGGTGGCTTTGTGTTTTGACATGCTATAACCTCATGGTCAGCTGGTATAGTGACATCATAGGAGTCAGGGTGGCTTTGTGTTTTGACATGCTATAACCTCATGGTCAGCTGGTATAGTGACATCATAGGAGTCAGGGTGGCTTTGTGTTTTGACATGCTATAACCTCATGGTCAGCTGGTATAGTGACATCATAATATAGACCTCAAACGTTTTCAGCTTGAGGCCCAAAAGAGACATTTGAAACTATTTTTTTTTAAAAGGTTATGTGTGACCCATAAAAGCTGGTCTGCGACCAGAAATGGGTCATGACCCTCTGTCTGCTCTCTAGACATGCAGACCCGACCCGTTTGGCGTTGTGAGCGGTGAGCACTTCCACATCCATTTGGTCATTATCCCATTCTGACCTGAGATCAGATTCATACGAGGTTTCCACTGGACACACACTGGTCTGATGAACCCATTCTGACCTGAGATCAGATTCTAAAAATGTCAGTCGTTCTTCGATTTTTTTCAAAAATAGCAGACCTACAAGCTCGTATCGCGCCACTCGGTGGCGCGATATGAGCTTGTAGATCTGCTATTTTTAAATAGCTAAAGCATAACATGATGCCGACACCAAAATGGGTGCCCGTTCAGAATGGGTTAAACACTATAGGATTCTACCCTAACCAAAGAGATGCGTACAGTAGCTGTGTTTCCCGTGTAGATATGGGCTGGCGTACGGTATGGCTGCACAGCAGATTCACTACTTTGTGGTGTTGCCGAACAAACAGGGTCACAATGATTTTTCCACATTTGCGATTTCAGTGAACTCAGTGCACATTACAATACAATGGCCCTAATACTGCACACTACTGGGCTTACACACAAATACTCTTATACGTGCTCTACTGCGCTTTTCTATATCCGTCACACATGGACGCACACACATGCCCACATGCACACACACTCACACACACACACACACACACACACACACACACACACACACACACACTTACAAAAACAAATACTCTTACAACAAACAAACAAACAAACACACAAACAATTCACACACACACTTGGCTGTTTGACAAGCGCATACATACACTCTCATAAAAGCACTTCATGTACACGCACAGTACACCCACACCAGCCCATGCACGCACACACACACAAACACATGTGCACTAGTGCACATCCATGCCCACATGCACGGTGACACTCAAGGCAAGGTCGGTGAAATCCCAGGCAGATTAATTGTTGTTCTTATGTAAAATGGATCAGGCACAGCTTACCGACAGTGACACAACATGATGTGATGATCGCAGACCAACCCAGATGAGACGATGTGGTCTATGCCCCGACTCCTTTTAATGGCATTAGTATTATAAAACATACTGTAATAGCAAGCTGATGTTTGAGGTGATTCACACGTGTGTTTGACTGCGTGTGTGTGTGTGTGTGTGTGTGTGTGTGTGTGTGTGTGTGTGTGTGTGTGTGTGTGTGTGTGTGTGTGTGTGTGTGTGTGTGTGTGTGTGTGTGTGTGTGCGTGCGTGCACGTGCATGCGTGAGAGAGAGAGGGAGAGAGTTGGCATTAGCGTGACATCTTGTCACAGGCACACATGACGCACATCAGACATCAAAGGAGGATCTCTGATGGCATGGACTAAATATCATGGAAAGATAAGGATTATATCATGACAGGCAGTGTCAATTGGGGATTTTTCTTCCCTCACAGAAGACGCACGTACAGTACAGTACAGTACACACGCATTTTGGCATGACTCCACCACGTATTCCCTGTCACGCGGTTCATTGTAGTTTATAGTGCACATACAGTCATACAGATCTTCCATTCTATCTAACCACTAAGACATCGGCTCTGCCCTAAGAATAGTACTGAGTGACATACTCGTACACTGGAAAGAGATGCAGCCAGGTTACCTCACCGGCCCTGTATGTCTGTGTGTGTGTGTGTTTATGTCATAGACTGTAAAAAATATGGACAAAGCGTTCCCCGGGTCTAACATGAACGTAAAATGAAGCCTGAAATCCCTTGCATTCTAATGCACTGTAAGTCGCCATCTTTCAAGATCCGTTTTGGCCCAGCTGGCCATTGGCTGGCCCAGACAACGAGGCGGGACTTCCCCCCTTCTTCTCCGTTGGTTTTTATTTTGACTCGAGTGGGTGGGGACTCCCGATCATAGACTGTAACGGTAGCCACGCCCCTCAGAACATACGCGACTTTATGGTCATTTATTTTATAAATGGGACCATAATTTTCCAAAAAGAATATTATGACATTAGAAATGAGACTTTAAACTAGTGACTGGAAGCAGAAAGTATTCATGACCATGTTTATTAAGGTAATACAGTCTAGGTGAAGTTGGGCCCAAATACATGGGCCTCTATGGAGCTATGGGGCTTTTTGGGTCCAGTCCAGCGCCACAACAGGCCATTATATGAACTACCGATTTCAAATGAGGCTTCACGAAATATCTGTCTGACTGCCCCCCTGGTTTATGTGCAAGCAGGTCAAAGTACACACAGCAGCCCCTGCAGTCTCTTGGCCATGCATGTAGTGCGTGTCGGGCACATACAAACTGAACATGCCACCCTGAACCCCACTGTATGTAGTCACATGTTCAAACCCTTCAGCAGCCAGAGAACCCATTGATCATCATTCACCTACACACACACACACACACACACACACACACACACACACACACACACACACACACACACACACACACACACACACACACACACACACACACACACACACACACACACACACACACGCGCGCGCAAACCACTTTGAAGCTGGTGTCCCTATTCTGGGCATGTCATTTTGGCGAACCGAACATTCTGTGAACATATAGCCAACAATTCTCCGGAAATAGCAGATCTACAAGCTCACAACCGGACATTCTGTGAACATAGGCAACCATTCGCCGGAAATAGCAGATCTGCAAGCTCACAAGGTGTCGAGATTTGGTGTAGAAGGAAAAAGGGAACCCTGGTCAACTAACTATATAGGGTTGAAGTGGTTATGGTGTTCTTATGCAAAGTACAGTGCATCATCCCCTGCTACACATGGCTGTCCCTCTGGTGGACCAGCATGGACAGGTTATGTGAAGGACACAAATTCATGATTAAACACAGCTAAATCCTGAGTGGTTATTTTCCTCTAAACGTGTAAAGATTTACCTGCAGGTGCTGCAAGGAAAAGTGATCACTCAGGATTTTATTTTACTGGCCACTGTGTGCGTGTATATATAGGCTACTGCTGCTGTCTACCTGCCTGGCACTTCAATTGATTGATTCACCTGTATAGGCCTACATCTCGTTTACATGATTGCAAATAATGAAATATGATTGATATAGAATTCTGATAATTCATTTATTTCACTGTGATCCAGGAGCAGCCTCCTTGTATAAAGTTCAGCTTTGACCATGGGGTGGTAAAGAATGATCAACACTGGTCTTCTTCATCATCATCATCATCATGCCATGACCTGTGAGAGCATCAGAGAGCATCAGGGCTTGTCTCCAGTGCTTGGATTTAAGTTCTAATAAATGACTGGCAGTTGGCCGGTATGCTAAAGGATATATACTGTATGAATAAACAAAGTTACGTATAGCCGTACAGAGGGAATTAAACTCATTCATCTTGCATATACAATACGAGCCTATAATGTCCCATCAGAGGGTTTTCCCGGTGGTTTTCCTAAAATGTCCCATCAGAGGGTTTTCCCGGTGGTTTTCCTAAAATGTCCCATCAGAGGGTTTTCCCGGTGGTTTTCCAGCGCCCTAAGGCTGTTGTGTAGAGCCCGGCGACGTGCTTTATGTCTCTCCCGGACTGACTCTCCCCATTTCCTGTCAATCGTCACTGTGGACTATCAATGAAAGCAGTTTTACACTCGTAAAACAAGTGTTTGCCAACAGACACTTTGTCTTTCGAACGTAAAACAGCCTTTATTGTATACACAGTAACATATACCATTTATAACTGAGCTTGTACAAATGTGCATTTGTACTCTCTCTCTCTCTCTGCTGTGCTCCACTGGAGAGACAGCGAGGAGAGGAGAGCAGCCCTCTCTCTGCTGTGCTCCACTGGAGAGACAGCGAGGAGAGGAGAGCAGCCCTCTCTCTGCTGTGCTCCACTGGAGAGACAGCGAGGAGAGCAGCCCTCTCTCTGCTGTGCTCCACTGGAGAGACAGCGAGGAGAGCAGCCCTCTCTCTGCTCTCTGCACTGGAGAGACAGCGAGGAGAGGAGAGCAGCCCTCTCTCTGCTGTGCTCCACTGGAGAGACAGCGAGGAGAGGAGAGCAGCCCTCTCTCTGCTGTGCTCCACTGGAGAGACAGCGAGGAGAGGAGAGCAGCCCTCTCTCTGCTGTGCTCCACTGGAGAGACAGCGAGGAGAGCAGCCCTCTCTCTGCTGTGCTCCACTGGAGAGACAGTGAGGAGAGGAGAGCAGCCCTCTCTCTGCTGTGCTCCACTGGAGAGACAGTGAGGAGAGGAGAGCAGCCCTCTCTCTGCTGTGCTCCACTGGAGAGACAGCGAGGAGAGGAGAGCAGCCCTCTCTCTGCTGTGCTCCACTGGAGAGACAGCGAGGAGAGCAGCCCTCTCTCTGCTCTCTGCACTGGAGAGACAGCGAGGAGAGCAGCCCGGGTGATGGAAGACTTTTGGCCCGTTGCTCTATACTGGGGTTGACTCCTGGCCCTGGACTCTGGCCAAGCCCCCCCCCCCCCCTCTGTGTCAACTCTGTCCATCTCTCTGTCTGTGTTTCTCTGTCTCTCTCGTTCCTTCTCCCTGCGATACGCGAGGAATGTTACTATGCAGAGACAAACAGTCCCACTGCGCACGAGAGGAGGGGGGGGGGGGGGGGGGGGGGAACGATGAACACTGCATGCACCTGCACGGACATACGGAAAGGAAAACCTGTGCTCAGCTATAGAGCACTTACAAACATGCATGCTCTCACTCACACTACACTGCACACGCACGCACGTGTACAGTGCACACTGCACACACACACACAGTCACACAGGCATGCGCACCCGCCACCCACACACACGCACACACACACACACACACACACACACACACACACACACACACACACACACACACACACACAAGAGAACTAAGCACTGACTGTGACAAACACACGCACAAGACAACTGCAGTTAAGCACTGACTGTGACAATCATCAACAGAAGTGCTGTTACTTGGATTAATGGGGAGAACATTTCACAGAATGCCTATATACCTGTCTGTCTTGTACCAGTGAAAGGAGAAGAAGATGAATATAATGTCACTGTCCTGCTTGTGATTGTAAATTAGCATGTCTGAATTTGACATAAATATTATAGTCTACCTCATAATCTTTCCCTCGTTTTTTATTTGGGATATTATAGAGATTATAGGCTGCCATAAAATATTATGAGCCCAGTTGAGTTATTACTACATGGTCAGTTTGATATAAGGGCGGCATCAATTAACTTAATCTGTCATCTATTATCTCTATCTAGCTGTGATAGAGACACACACACACACACACACACACACACACACACACACACACACACACACACACACCTTACCTCAGCGCTGCCAAGCCGCAGGCAGGTCGCTGTGAGCGCGGCCAGCAGCAGTAGCAGGACCCATGCCTTGCTCATGTTGTTGCCGCCCAGCCTGTGGAGCAGCGAGCGGCCGGCTGGGCATTTAGCACCTCGGTGTGCGTGAGTCCCCGAGCCTGGTCAGGTGCAGCGGGCCGTACAGCCTACTTTGCTGCGTGCGTGCTTGTTGTTGTTGTTGTTGGCTGACTGGTAGATAT
>NC_139702.1:7811024-7833524 GCF_964188405.1 Protomyctophum parallelum | reverse complement strand
ATCCGCTGTACGATGAAATATATAGGGCTTACGTGATTAAAACATGAATGTGTCTGTTTAAATGGTGACCACGACACTTGGGAACCAGCAGACAGACACTGTGGTCAGTGCATGGACAAAGTAGCACTAAACATTTCCATCCCTGTATCTGAGTAGAGGGTCCAGGATCTGAAATAGGATTCGATAGATGCACTCTGGGCACGGAATAATTGGTGGCAGTTGCAAACAATCATTTCTAATTTGATGTCATTCCCCTGTCTTTATTTGGAATGAGGTATTATTATTGGTAAATGATTGCACCATGTCTTACGTTGTTGCTGTGTCCGGATAAACATGGCTGACCCTGGCATTGTTGTGGCTCTTGTGAATCAACTCGCAGCCTCTTTCTCAAAGAAATCGTTAAAAAAAAAAAGAAAAGACGAACAGGGGAACCCTTCACCAGCCGGACTCAAAAGGAGGCGTTGGGGAGGAAAGAGAGAGAGAAGCCGTGGGGAGGGAGGGAGAAAAGCAGAGGAGAGGCAGTGTTAGAATCATGACTGTATTGTTGTGTGTTTTCCCCCAAGTCAACTGCGGAGGAAGTGGAATGCAGCTAAATATACAAACAGTACAATGAGCATACAGCGAGCATGAAGCAGCTGTGAGCCTGGCTGTGACTATATGAAACATTTCTGTCAACGGGAGAATGAAACACGGAAGCCATCAAGAGAAAAGCCTTGATGATGATGATGATGATGATGATGACGATGATGACACGTGACATGAGAGCAGAAGGTTTAGGGAAAATTACACTTGATTCCGTTTGGTTTCTGGAAAAGAAACCACTGTTTGGTTCCTCCAGTGCAACAGGTGCAAGGTGGGGGCGGGGGTGAAAAAGCACAGTGGGAAGATTTACCGTGAGATCATGATGGGTCATGCTGTTTTCACAGGAGCAGACATGGTTATGATACCCGCCCGCTGCAGTACAATGTGATACCGGTATATGCGCGTGTGCGTGTCTCCGGTTCCGCTGGTCCATGCAGGTCATATGGGAAACTGACCTCTCAGACAGGGGAATAACAGGAAGGAACGGCATGGAGAAATTTTCCTTATTACTTACTGACCGTCGAGGCACCAGCGGATGCACTTCTCATGACTTTATATGGGGGTCTGCTGCATGACTTGAATACTAACTGCCTCATGACAGCATGGCTGGATGACGTGATCGTTTTCGCCTACACTGTCATTATCATCATCCTTAGCATTGATGATTACCATCATCATCATATTCTCATCATCATTATCATCATTTCTGTGGCCATAACCCATTTTCATTATCAACATCATCATCATCATCAGCCTTTCTCCTCCTCCCTCTGCCCTTCCTCTTTCTACTCCGGTTCCTCCTCTTCATCGCTCCTCTCGGCACGCTGATCAAACATCATGTAGGAGCGTATAGAACAGGAAGAGAGTAGGACAGGATGACAGCAACAATAGACCCCCTATCGACCAACCGCCCTCTGATGTTCTGTGTTCTGCCTGTGTTGTTGTTGTTGCAGAGAGATGGAGTGAGAAGGTTGGAACGACTGAGGAGTTAAAGGAGATAATAGCTTTGTCTCTCTCCTCTGGATTTCTCCTCCATGTCCAGTCCCTCCTCCTCCTCTTTCTGACTCTCTTCCTCCTTATCTTTCTGCCTCTCCTCTTTATCGCTGTCTCCTTCAACAAGCCCGATGAAATCTCTATCCTGGTTTAGTGCACAAACAGAACATAACAGGATTAGTCATCAACAACTACATAGAAGTTAGAACACCCTCGCTGTACTCACGGTATACCTTCTGATCCACGCGCGGAAAGACTAGTAGTTTCACATTCCACCCGTATTCCAGCCCTAATATCATGTGCGTGTGTATGTGTTATTTTTGCTATAGCAAATCTATATACTTTCAATCATTGACAAATCGTATTGTTATGTGGTTAACATCCTTTTTTTATATACTGTATGAAATTGTTAAATTGTGACATTATATCAACAGTCTACATTTCCCAAAAAGGAAATTGTATGTATTTAATTCTGTCTGACCAGAATCAGGCCATAAAACATAACCCCCACCGAGCATAAGAATGAATGAGCATGCCTCTGCTATCAGTATAGCAGAGCCATGGATTCCCTCACATCCACCCCAGCAAAATTGAACCCTGGATCAAAGCGTCTATGAATTCCTCTGTCTTCCTCTCCCGCGCTGCCTTTCTCTCCCCGCCCCTTATCGTAGCCCAAACAAAAGTGCTATCTGTAAAACAATGCCGCACCGCCCCGCCGCGTCCAACGCCAACCCGCCCACTAACCAAACTGCTCTCAGTGGGATCATTGAGTTTTAACCCATTCTGACCTGAGATCAGATTCATACGAGGTTTCCACTGGACACGCACTGGTCTGATGAACCCATTCTTCGATTTTTCAAAAATAGCAGACCTACAAGCTCGTAGCGCGCCACTCGGTGGCGCGCTATGAGCTTGTAGATCTGCTATTTTTCAATAGCTAAAGCATAACATGATGCTGACACCAAAATGGGTGCCCGTTCAGAATGGGTTAATAGACACTCGCTTTGTTCATTACTGATGTTTCCACTGTGCTGATCTAATGAGCTAATGCAGCCTCACGGCTGCTACCACCTCCCACCAGCACAAGTGCCAGGCTTTCCGTGCTCAAATATTTGCTCTGTGGGTCCCATAAATATGATGTTCTAATTCAGGAGACCGTGACACTTCCTTGACTGTGCTCGTATTTCTGAAATAATTTCTATGGTTCCCCTTTTCGGCTTCCATCCTATACCTGTATTAAAATTGGTGAGGGTTGCATAGCGGCCCGAACGTCTGGTATATAAAAGGCTTCAGTTTTATTACAAGCCAAGGTAATGCATGTTATGAGAAATTGTGTGGCGCACATTTTGTTGCAAACTTGTATGAAATGTACTCTATCACTAAAGCATGACTTGACTTCGGAACAGGACAGGAAAATGAATACAGAAAGAGAACACAAAATGCAGCAGAATTCCGCAGGCGGGAATTGATCATGATGCTGTGCTTACATTGACCAGTTAAAACCTGTTAAAACCTATTAAATCTAGGGTACTTCACCACTGAAATCCTACCGTGTTCTACATCATATAGTGAAAAAAGACAATCTACAGGCTCACAATGTGTTGCTTTGCGACCCTAGTGGACATTCTGTGAAGATTTACAAGCTCACAATTTGTTGCTTGCTGTCTCCAGTCTTATAGTTAGTATGCTACATGGAGTTTAAGTGGTTATGGAGTGTGGTTGTACAGTATGTGAATGGGAAGTATAGGAGTTCCCAGCAAAACCCTCCCAGGATAAACTATAGTAAAGCATGAAGTCTGACTCAAGGTCAGTCCATGCTTTGTGCAACAAGTGTCAAACAACATTAACCCTGATTTGTATGGTGTATTTATATAGCACCTTTCTCCAAAGCACCTTACAGTGTGCATGAGAGGAACCCATATAAGGCACCAACCTGCAGTTACAGGTGCCTGAGATGGAAGAAGCCCACTCCACCTCCTGCCACTCCAACCACTGTCACAGTGACAATCTAACTTTTCAGTATTCATACTTTCTGCCACTTCTGGGACATCATCTCCACAAAATGTAAGTGGTTGTAGTCTTGTGCATCTCCATGGTAATGGATCTTACTTCATCTTCAAAAACAATCAGAGTGGGCAACATTTTATGACGGCATCTGTGACCTTTAATTTTCCCAGAAGTCTGCTATACACACCCTCTGCGAAGATCCTCTGCGTGGTTTCCTCAAAAAGAAAGCACTTTGGGTTATTTCTTTTTAAATTTGGTATATAAATAAAGTAATGACATGACATTTTTGCTGTTCCTTTAGATATATTTTGTTGTGTGATTTCGTTGTCATTCAAAACTTGTCGCTCAAACCATAAATTGACCTACAGTATAAGGGACACAGCAGGCTGCCTCTTCTGCTGGTCTGACAAGACAGTTGTGCTGATAGGATGCATTTACATAGCGGCTCTGTCACTGCTCTGTTGAGAAGAGACGGACAGACAACAGCATCATTCATCCTATAAAACAATGTGAGTCTCTTCTGGAAAAGGATGCAACCACAGCAGTGACGGACGGGTGGAGCCTGTCTCTGGGTTTGCTTTGACAGACGGTTCCTTTCTCCTTTGACATGATGAGTGCAGTCCTTATGCATGTTTGACTGTCTGCTGCTTTATGAGGTTGAGGTGCAGGCCGGGCCACAGGTGTTAATGAGGGGTCTGGGGACGGATGGGAGAGGGAGAAGGGAGTCTCACTGGCAAGTAGCAACAACAGCTGTCGACCTACAGTATCTCTATACTGCTGGAAGAGAGTGTATATTTACAGTACATATCTCTCTCTCTCTCTCTCTCTCTCTCTCTCTCTCTCTCTAGTTTGTCCTCGGACGAGCCCTCCAGTGGCGTTTCCAGTCATCTCGATATTCCCACAATCTACTGCACCATACCAGCTAGCTTGCCAACTTTCCGCCGCTGCTGCATCTTTCTGTAACACGTCCAGGTAGGACACATGTTTGGCCGATTAAGACTCACCCGTGGCTCCGACATGCGTGGCCGGTTAGGACACATGCGTGGCCGGTTAAGACACATGTGTGGCCGGTTAAGACAGATGTGTCGGCCGGTTAAGACACATGCATGGCCGGTTAAGACACATACGTGGCCGGTTAAGACACATGTATGCATGGCCGGTTAAGACACATGCGTGGCCGGTTAAGACACATGTGTGGCCGGTTAAGACACATGCATGGCCGGTTAAGACACATACGTGGCCGGTTAAGACACATGTATGCATGGCCGGTTAAGACACATGCGTGGCCGGTTAAGACACATGTGTCGGCCGGTTAAGACACATGCGTGGCCGGTTAAGACACATGTATGCATGGCCGGTTAAGACACATGCGTGGCCGGTTAAGACACATGTGTCGGCCGGTTAAGACACATGTATGCATGGCCGGTTAAGACACATGCGTGGCCGGTTAAGACACATGCGTGGCCGGTTAAGACACATGCGTGGCCGGTTAAGACACATGCGTGCATGGTCGGTTAAGACTCACCCGTGGCTTCTGCGTGTGGTCAGGGTTAGGTTACTGTTTGGCGTATAGGACGTCGAACCAAACTAGTGTCGGACTGTTGGTACGTCGTAAACAAAGATAATCGATGCCGGTGAGCTGGCTGGCTCTAGCCTGGTTAATAAACCAGACCGAATCAGCCGTTGGCAAAAAAAAATTGCCTACCGGCGGATTTCGGTCTGGAGAGGCTCAATTGTACGCCCATTTTCTACACACGAGAACGTGGGCGCCCAATAGGGACACGGTATGCAATATGGGCGGGCTTTGGTACAGTGACGTTCAATGCTTGAGACCTTTGACTGACAGTAGCTCTGACCAATTGCGTCAAAGAGAAAATGTTTCCCTGGAAATGAAATCCAAGCTGAGCCTCCCCAGACTAATATCCCGCGGATCCGTGCAATATTAGTCTGGTTTATTAACCAGGCTAGGCTGGCTCCCCCAGCACCTTTTTGCTGGCTGGGAACTCCCGGTGTCTGTAGTGACCAACCAGTCTTATTATCTTCATGTATCTTCTGTTGTGTTAAAGTGCTCATTCTGGTTGATGTTTAGGACTGCATGTAGCCTACTGTAACATTCTGGTAACCACCCATCTAGGGACTTTTGCAGGGCATGTTTCAGGGCTTCAAAATGTCATGTAATATTACAATAAAGAGTGAGGGGGGGGGGGGGTTTGCGGTGCAGAGAAAAATGTACTAGGAAAATAATACATCTGGGTCTGTTTGATAAAGATGCAACGTGGTGGTGTCATTTATCTGCATTCCTTTTTTTTTGCTTCCTAAAGTGCAGGTGACTTTGATCACAGGTAGAGTTAATTTAACACTGATGATTTCATTGTGTGTGTGTGTGTGTGTGTGTGTGTGTGTGTGTGCGTGCGTGCGTGCGTGCGTGCGTGCGTGCGTGCGTAATACGACATAATATGTATACAAACTGTTGCGCGCGCACACGTGTGCACTTTGATCTGAAGGGTGGCTTCTGTCGGTGGGAATTCCCCCCCCTCCCTCCACACACCCCATCAAATTAACCCCACTTCGCTCTGCAAAGAAAACATGAAAGTGTCTCACTTTCCGGTTCTTCCAACCTTCCAAGTGCCGATCAAGGTTCAAACGGGGCTCCAGGGTCTTTGGAAGCCAGCCTCGCAGCCTCCCCCCCTCAGCCTCCCCCCCCTCAGCCTCCCCCCCTCAGCCTCCCCCCCTCAGCCTCCCCCCCCTCAGCCCCCCCCCCCCCCCCCCTCAGCCTCTCCCCCCTCACACTCCTCTCTTCTCTTGAATCATTCCCCTTGTTGCGCTCCCCCTGTGATCTACTCCCAGGCCGGCTGGGCCACCAAGCGTGTTCTATATGGTCTTCTGCTATAAGGCCTCTACTGTATGTCACGACATCAAAAAAGAAAGGCCCGCCAACATAGCCTATATTATACAAAAAAACACTTTCATGTTGACTCTGTAATGGTGCTAGACAAGTGCACTCTTCAAAAGCGGGATGTGCAGCAGTTCTCCCTCGGGGGACATTACTCTGGGATTTGTAGTTCTCCCTGGGGGGGCATTACTCTGCGTTGACCCAGCAGCAGAGGCATGCTCAGAGTGAGCGCACGGCTGAGCAGCTGGAGGTTATACCACTTTGAATCCTGCCTGTTCTCTGACTGCCATTATAGGTCAACCGTTCTCAAGCTGTGGGCCGGGGCCCACTGGTGGGCCATGAGGATATGGCAAGGGGGTCGTAGTAATTAGCCAAACACTAAATTAAAATTAGTATTTACAACTTTGCTACACATAGATGAGTTTTCATTTTTGATGCCATTAGTTCCATTGATAGCTTAGATAGCATTTGACACAGACTTATAGCATGTTATGTAGACAGCACTATAATTGTATTGTATATAGTCATAGCACGCCATAGTACATATGTATAGCATAGTAGTAAATATGTATAGTTTATATGTATAGTGTATGTATAGTTTCATTATATAGATATTCCACTGTTACTTTCTTAGCTTACGCATGTCTCATGATAAATGCTTTTATGTGATGTATTCCCATGCTTTTGTTCTTGCTTAAATGTAAGTCGCTCTGGATTAAGAGCGTCTGCTAAATGCCTAAATTGTAAATTGTAAATTGATCCAAGCCGGAAACACAAATAATCACGTAATTAGATGAACATTCAGCTGAAATATCAATTAAACTAATAATGCTTGTATAGTTCTGGCGAACAGAACAGATTTGCTGCTGTAGAGGGAGAAAAGGAGTTGGCCGAGGTAAAGGAAGGTCCACAAAGTATATATTTTATGCTTCATCATGGAAAGGTGGCGAGTGGCGACAGCGGTAGGAGCCGCGGATCGAACCGGCGACCAGATAGCCACTCAGTATTCCCTATATGTGTAGTGTACTGTAGTGTACTGTACTGTACTGTACTGTACTGTACTGTACTGTAGTGTAGTGTAGTGTAGTGTAGTGTAGTGTAGTGTAGTGTACTGTACTGTACTGTACTGTACTGTACTGTACTGTACTGTACTGTACTGTACTGTACTGTACTGTACTGTACTGTACTGTACTGTACCTATATGTGTAGTGTACTGTAGTGCATTAGTTCTCAAACCTTTTCATGTCAAGAACCCCCAAATTGACATACGGTATGATAGATCAGTCTGCGGACCCCCATTTGTACAGCTCTAGCAGTGATTTTCATTTCAAGAACCCCCAGTTTGACATGCATTAAGCTACGGATGCCCATTTTAACGGCATTTCTATCTCTGGGACCTTGCATTTATAAATTGTAAAATTAATGTTAATTTAACTCTGAGAGTGTACGGAACCAAAGGGTCCATATATCCACTAGGGTCCATTTGGTTCCATTTGTTACAGTCCCACTCCCTCAAGGACCCCTGGGGGTCCCCGGACCCCACTTTGAGAACCACTGCTGTACAGTGTGTATCCTCCTCTCTATATCGTTAAAGTCAGAGAGGGTGTGTGTGTGTGTCTGGGTCTGGGTGTGTGTGTGTGTGTGTGTGTGTGTGGGTCTGGGTGTGTGTGGATCCTAAATAAGTGAGAGTGAGAGAGCTGAGGTGTGGTTAAGGTTAAGACCAACCTTGTCCACAAATTAGCGTTGGTGAAGTCGTGACGAGGTTTTTCCGCCGTTAACATAAATGATGGCCTTGAGACGGAAAGCACCTCCAGTACCTCTTCCCCAGGAGCAGGTTAGACCCTTCTATAGGTCACCTCCAGCACCTCTTCCCCAGGAGCAGGTTAGACCCTTCTATAGGTCACCTCCAGCACCTCTTCCTCCAGGAGCAGGTTAGACCCTTCTATAGGTCACCTCCAGCACCTCTTCCCCAGGAGCAGCTTAGACCCTTCTATAGGTCACCTCCAGCACCTCTTCCTCCAGGAGCAGGTTAGACCCTTCTATAGGTCACCTCCAGCACCTCTTCCTCCAGGAGCAGGTTAGACCCTTCTATAGGTCACCTCCAGCACCTCTTCCTCCAGGAGCAGGTTAGACCCTTCTATAGGTCACCTCCAGCACCTCTTCCCCAGGAGCAGCTTAGACCCTTCTATAGGTCACCTCCAGCACCTCTTCCTCCAGGAGCAGCTTAGACCCTTCTATAGGTCACCTCCAGTACCTCTTCCTCCAGGAGCAGGTTAGACCCTTCTATAGGTCACCTCCAGTACCTCCTCTTCCCCAGGAGCAGGTTAGACCCTTCTATAGGTCACCTCCAGCACCTCTTCCTCCAGGAGCAGGTTAGACCCTTCTATAGGTCACCTCCAGCACCTCTTCCTCCAGGAGCAGGTTAGACCCTTCTATAGGTCACCTCCATGCAGTACCTCTTCCCCAGGAGCAGGTTAGACCCTTCTATAGGTCACCTCCACTACCTCTTCCCCAGGAGCAGGTTAGACCCTTCTATAGGTCACCTCCATGCAGTACCTCTTCCCCAGGAGCAGGTTAGACCCTTCTATAGGTCACCTCCAGCACCTCTTCCCCAGGAGCAGGTTAGACCCTTCTATAGGTCACCTCCAGCACCTCTTCCCCAGGAGCAGGTTAGACCCTTCTATAGGTCACCTCCAGCACCTCTTCCCCAGGAGCAGGTTAGACCCTTCTATAGGTCACCTCCAGCACCTCTTCCTCCAGGAGCAGGTTAGACCCTTCTATAGGTCACCTCCAGTACCTCTTCCTCCAGGAGCAGGTTAGACCCTTCTATAGGTCACCTCCAGCACCTCTTCCCCAGGAGCAGGTTAGACCCTTCTATAGCTCACCTCCAGTACCTCTTCCCCAGGAGCAGGTTAGACCCTTCTATAGGTCACCTCCAGCACCTCTTCCCCAGGAGCAGGTTAGACCCTTCTATAGGTCACCTCCAGCACCTCTTCCCCAGGAGCAGGTTAGACCCTTCTATAGGTCACCTCCAGTACCTCTTCCTCCAGGAGCAGGTTAGACCCTTCTATAGGTCACCTCCAGTACCTCTTCCTCCAGGAGCAGGTTAGACCCTTCTATAGGTCACCTCCAGCACCTCTTCCTCCAGGAGCAGGTTAGACCCTTCTATAGGTCACCTCCAGGACCTCTTCCCCAGGAGCAGGGTAGACCCTTCTATAGGTCACCTCCAGCACCTCTTCCCCAGGAGCAGGTTAGACCCTTCTATAGGTCACCTCCAGCACCTCTTCCCCAGGAGCAGGTTAGACCCTTAGAGTATATATTTCTAGAGAAGGCACCCAGAGGAAACCCTGAGGCGAAATGGACATAGTGGCCGGATTTGGTAGTGCAGCTCGAGCCAGCGCTGCTCCGTTGACTATCATTGTGCACGTTCATGTGATTGGGGCCATGACACGTGAACGAATGTTTCATACGTGAACGCGCACAAACGGCACAATGATAGTCAACGGCAGCGCGTTCATGTGTTTGGGGCCAATCCATCCCAGAATGCACTCTGTTCCTACCAGGAAGGAGGAGTGAATCCGCCTCATGCGCTTTTGAGCAACTCAATGCAAGTGGATAGAAGGAGAATTCGGGTGTCTTCTCTATAGATATATAACTCTATGGTTAGACCCTTCTATAGGTCACCTCCCTGCAGTACCTCTTTCCCAGGAGCAGGTTAGACCCTTCTATAGGTCACCTCCATGCAGCACCTCTTCCCCAGGAGCAGGTTAGACCCTTCTATAGGTCACCTCCAGCACCTCTTCCCCAGGAGCAGGTTAGACCCTTCTATAGGTCACCTCCATGCAGCACCTCTTCCCCAGGAGCAGGTTAGACCCTTCTATAGGTCACCTCCATGCAGCACCTCTTCCCCAGGAGCAGGTTAGACCCTTCTATAGGTCACCTCCAGCACCTCTTCCCCAGGAGCAGGTTAGACCCTTCTATAGGTCACCTCCAGTACCTCTTCCTCCAGGAGCAGGTTAGACCCTTCTATAGGTCACCTCCAGCACCTCTTCCCCAGGAGCAGGTTAGACCCTTCTATAGGTCACCTCCAGCACCTCTTCCCCAGGAGCAGGTTAGACCCTTCTATAGGTCACCTCCAGTACCTCTTCCCCAGGAGCAGGTTAGACCCTTCTATAGGTCACCTCCAGTACCTCTTCCCCAGGAGCAGGTTAGACCCTTCTATAGGTCACCTCCAGTACCTCTTCCTCCAGGAGCAGGTTAGACCCTTCTATAGGTCACCTCCAGTACCTCTTCCCCAGGAGCAGGTTAGACCCTTCTATAGGTCACCTCCAGTACCTCTTCCCCAGGAGCAGGTTAGACCCTTCTATAGGTCACCTCCAGTACCTCTTCCTCCAGGAGCAGGTTAGACCCTTCTATAGGTCACCTCCAGCACCTCTTCCCCAGGAGCAGGTTAGACCCTTCTATAGGTCACCTCCAGCACCTCTTCCCCAGGAGCAGGTTAGACCCTTCTATAGGTCACCTCCAGCACCTCTTCCCCAGGAGCAGGTTAGACCCTTCTATAGGTCACCTCCAGCACCTCTTCCTCCAGGAGCAGGTTAGACCCTTCTATAGGTCACCTCCATGCAGCACCTCTTCCCCAGGAGCAGGTTAGACCCTTCTATAGGTCACCTCCAGCACCTCTTCCCCAGGAGCAGGTTAGACCCTTCTATAGGTCACCTCCAGTACCTCTTCCTCCAGGAGCAGGTTAGACCCTTCTATAGGTCACCTCCAGCACCTCTTCCTCCAGGAGCAGGTTAGACCCTTCTATAGGTCAGCTCCAGCACCTCTTCCTCCAGGAGCAGGTTAGACCCTTCTATAGGTCACCTCCAGCACCTCTTCCCCAGGAGCAGGTTAGACCCTTCTATAGGTCACCTCCAGCACCTCTTCCCCAGGAGCAGGTTAGACCCTTCTATAGGTCAGCTCCTCAGCCCTTAAAGGGATTGTGACATTAAAAAAAAGGTTTTGGAATTGTTCTTGTTTTGTTTAGGTTTTCTAATCTCAATTGCACCCAAAAAACATGAACTTTTAACATCCAGTAGATTTTCTGTGATCTGGGGTTTTCTGGCTCAAACAGGTGCTCTGATTTGCCGGCAGTAAGTGACATCACTTACTGCAAATCCCATATATGTCAATGAGATTTGCCAGCAGATGTCACTGTTTCACTGTGTTGCCTTTTTTCATTGTAGCTCAAAAGGCCCAAAAAACCCCAAAGAAAACTTCAGACCACAGAAAATCCACTGAATGTTCAAAGTTCAGGTTTTTTGGGTGTAATTGAGGTCATAAAACCTAAAAGAAAAAAGAAAAAGAAAAATAAATGAAAATGAATGTCATAAAAGCTTTAAGGGCCACACCATCAACAAGATCGATGCTTTTAACAGATTTATTGCAAAAGAAACTAAATGAATGTGTGCCAGACTTGATTGAAGTTATTTCGTTTGCCGAATGCATGGTGTGGAACCTTCCTACACAGTTCACTGTAACAGATCCCTTCTGAGAGAACCTTCCTACACAGTTCACTGTAACAAGTCCCTTCTGAGAAACAGAATGCATGGTGTGGAACCTTCCTACACAGTTCACTGTAACAAATCCCTTCTGAGAAACAGAATGCATGGTGTGGAACCTTCCTACACAGTTCACTGTAACAGATCCCTTCTGAGAAACAGAATGCATGGTGTGGAACCTTCCTACACAGTTCACTGTAACAGATCCCTTCTGAGAACAGAATGCATGGTGTGGAACCTTCCTACACAGTTCACTGTAACAGATCCCTTCTGAGAAACAGAATGCATGGTGTGGAACCTTCCTACACAGTTCACTGTAACAAATCCCTTCTGAGAACAGAATGCATGGTGTGGAACCTTCCTACACAGTTCACTGTAACAAATCCCTTCTGAGAAACAGAATGCATGGTGTGGAACCTTCCTACACAGTTCACTGTAACAGATCCCTTCTGAGAAACAGAATGCATGGTGTGGAACCTTCCTACACAGTTCACTGTAACAAATCCCTTCTGAGAAACAGAATGCATGGTGTGGAACCTTCCTACACAGTTCACTGTAACAGATCCCTTCTGAGAAACAGAATGCATGGTGTGGAACCTTCCTACACAGTTCACTGTAACAAATCCCTTCTGAGAACAGAATGCATGGTGTGGAACCTTCCTACACAGTTCACTGTAACAAATCCCTTCTGAGAAACAGAATGCATGGTGTGGAACCTTCCTACACAGTTCACTGTAACAGATCCCTTCTGAGAAACAGAATGCATGGTGTGGAACCTTCCTACACAGTTCACTGTAACAGATCCCTTCTGAGAAACAGAATGCATGGTGTGGAACCTTCCTACACAGTTCACTGTAACACATCCCTTCTGAGAGAACAGAATGCATGGTGTGGAACCTTCCTACACAGTTCACTGTAACACATCCCTTCTGAGAAACAGAATGCATGGTGTGGAACCTTCCTACACAGTTCACTGTAACAAATCCCTTCTGAGAAACAGAATGCATGGTGTGGAACCTTCCTACACAGTTCACTGTAACAAATCCCTTCTGAGAACAGAATGCATGGTGTGGAACCTTCCTACACAGTTCACTGTAACAGATCCCTTCTGAGAAACAGAATGCATGGTGTGGAACCTTCCTACACAGTTCACTGTAACAGATCCCTTCTGAGAAACAGAATGCATGGTGTGGAACCTTCCTACACAGTTCACTGTAACAAATCCCTTCTGAGAAACAGAATGCATGGTGTGGAACCTTCCTACACAGTTCACTGTAACAGATCCCTTCTGAGAAACAGAATGCATGGTGTGGAACCTTCCTACACAGTTCACTGTAACAAATCCCTTCTGAGAAACAGAATGCATGGTGTGGAACCTTCCTACACAGTTCACTGTAACACATCCCTTCTGAGAAACAGAATGCATGGTGTGGAACCTTCCTACACAGTTCACTGTAACAAATCCCTTCTGAGAAACAGAATGCATGGTGTGGAACCTTCCTACACAGTTCACTGTAACAAATCCCTTCTGAGAAACAGAATGCATGGTGTGGAACCTTCCTACACAGTTCACTGTAACAGATCCCTTCTGAGAAACAGAATGCATGGTGTGGAACCTTCCTACACACTTCACTGTAACAAATCCCTTCTGAGAAACAGAATGCATGGTGTGGAACCTTCCTACACAGTTCACTGTAACAGATCCCTTCTGAGAAACAGAATGCATGGTGTGGAACCTTCCTACACACTTCACTGTAACAGATCCCTTCTGAGAAACAGAATGCATGGTGTGGAACCTTCCTACACAGTTCACTGTAACAAATCCCTTCTGAGAGAACAGAATGCATGGTGTGGAACCTTCCTACACAGTTCACTGTAACAAATCCCTTCTGAGAGAACAGAATGCATGGTGTGGAACCTTCCTACACAGTTCACTGTAACAAATCCCTTCTGAGAAACAGAATGCATGGTGTGGAACCTTCCTACACAGTTCACTGTAACACATCCCTTCTGAGAAACATAATGCATGGTGTGGAACCTTCCTACACAGTTCACTGTAACAAATCCCTTCTGAGAAACAGAATGCATGGTGTGGAACCTTCCTACACAGTTCACTGTAACAAATCCCTTCTGAGAAACAGAATGCATGGTGTGGAACCTTCCTACACAGTTCACTGTAACACATCCCTTCTGAGAAACATAATGCATGGTGTGGAACCTTCCTACACAGTTCACTGTAACAAATCCCTTCTGAGAAACAGAATGCATGGTGTGGAACCTTCCTACACAGTTCACTGTAACAAATCCCTTCTGAGAAACAGAATGCATGGTGTGGAACCTTCCTACACAGTTCACTGTAACAAATCCCTTCTGAGAAACATAATGCATGGTGTGGAACCTTCCTACACAGTTCACTGTAACAGATCCCTTCTGAGAAACAGAATGCATGGTGTGGAACCTTCCTACACACTTCACTGTAACAAATCCCTTCTGAGAGAACAGAATGCATGGTGTGGAACCTTCCTACACAGTTCACTGTAACAGATCCCTTCTGAGAAACAGAATGCATGGTGTGGAACCTTCCTACACAGTTCACTGTAACAAATCCCTTCTGAGAAACAGAATGCATGGTGTGGAACCTTCCTACACAGTTCACTGTAACAGATCCCTTCTGAGAAACATAATGCATGGTGTGGAACCTTCCTACACAGTTCACTGTAACAAATCCCTTCTGAGAAACAGAATGCATGGTGTGGAACCTTCCTACACAGTTCACTGTAACTAATCCCTTCTGAGAAACAGAATGCATGGTGTGGAACCTTCCTACACAGTTCACTGTAACTAATCCCTTCTGAGAAACAGAATGCATGGTGTGGAACCTTCCTACACAGTTCACTGTAACAGATCCCTTCTGAGAACAGAATGCATGGTGTGGAACCTTCCTACACAGTTCACTGTAACAAATCCCTTCTGAGAGAACAGAATGCATGGTGTGGAACCTTCCTACACAGTTCACTGTAACAAATCCCTTCTGAGAAACAGAATGCATGGTGTGGAACCTTCCTACACAGTTCACTGTAACACATCCCTTCTGAGAAACATAATGCATGGTGTGGAACCTTCCTACACAGTTCACTGTAACAAATCCCTTCTGAGAAACAGAATGCATGGTGTGGAACCTTCCTACACAGTTCACTGTAACAAATCCCTTCTGAGAAACAGAATGCATGGTGTGGAACCTTCCTACACAGTTCACTGTAACACATCCCTTCTGAGAAACATAATGCATGGTGTGGAACCTTCCTACACAGTTCACTGTAACAAATCCCTTCTGAGAAACAGAATGCATGGTGTGGAACCTTCCTACACAGTTCACTGTAACAAATCCCTTCTGAGAAACAGAATGCATGGTGTGGAACCTTCCTACACAGTTCACTGTAACAAATCCCTTCTGAGAAACATAATGCATGGTGTGGAACCTTCCTACACAGTTCACTGTAACAGATCCCTTCTGAGAAACAGAATGCATGGTGTGGAACCTTCCTACACACTTCACTGTAACAAATCCCTTCTGAGAGAACAGAATGCATGGTGTGGAACCTTCCTACACAGTTCACTGTAACAGATCCCTTCTGAGAAACAGAATGCATGGTGTGGAACCTTCCTACACAGTTCACTGTAACAAATCCCTTCTGAGAAACAGAATGCATGGTGTGGAACCTTCCTACACAGTTCACTGTAACAGATCCCTTCTGAGAAACATAATGCATGGTGTGGAACCTTCCTACACAGTTCACTGTAACAAATCCCTTCTGAGAAACAGAATGCATGGTGTGGAACCTTCCTACACAGTTCACTGTAACTAATCCCTTCTGAGAAACAGAATGCATGGTGTGGAACCTTCCTACACAGTTCACTGTAACTAATCCCTTCTGAGAAACAGAATGCATGGTGTGGAACCTTCCTACACAGTTCACTGTAACAGATCCCTTCTGAGAACAGAATGCATGGTGTGGAACCTTCCTACACAGTTCACTGTAACAGATCCCTTCTGAGAAACAGAATGCATGGTGTGGAACCTTCCTACACAGTTCACTGTAACTAATCCCTTCTGAGAAACATAATGCATGGTGTGGAACCTTCCTACACAGTTCACTGTAACAAATCCCTTCTGAGAGAACAGAATGCATGGTGTGGAACCTTCCTACACAGTTCACTGTAACAAATCCCTTCTGAGAAACAGAATGCATGGTGTGGAACCTTCCTACACAGTTCACTGTAACAAATCCCTTCTGAGAGAACAGAATGCATGGTGTGGAACCTTCCTACACAGTTCACTGTAACAAATCCCTTCTGAGAACAGAATGCATGGTGTGGAACCTTCCTACACAGTTCACTGTAACAAATCCCTTCTGAGAAACAGAATGCATGGTGTGGAACCTTCCTACACAGTTCACTGTAACAGATCCCTTCTGAGAAACAGAATGCATGGTGTGGAACCTTCCTACACAGTTCACTGTAACAAATCCCTTCTGAGAAACAGAATGCATGGTGTGGAACCTTCCTACACAGTTCACTGTAACAAATCCCTTCTGAGAAACAGAATGCATGGTGTGGAACCTTCCTACACAGTTCACTGTAACAAATCCCTTCTGAGAGAACAGAATGCATGGTGTGGAACCTTCCTACACAGTTCACTGTAACAAATCCCTTCTGAGAAACAGAATGCATGGTGTGGAACCTTCCTACACAGTTCACTGTAACAAATCCCTTCTGAGAGAACAGAATGCATGGTGTGGAACCTTCCTACACAGTTCACTGTAACAAATCCCTTCTGAGAAACAGAATGCATGGTGTGGAACCTTCCTACACAGTTCACTGTAACAGATCCCTTCTGAGAAACAGAATGCATGGTGTGGAACCTTCCTACACAGTTCACTGTAACAAATCCCTTCTGAGAAACAGAATGCATGGTGTGGAACCTTCCTACACAGTTCACTGTAACAAATCCCTTCTGAGAAACAGAATGCATGGTGTGGAACCTTCCTACACAGTTCACTGTAACAAATCCCTTCTGAGAAACAGAATGCATGGTGTGGAACCTTCCTACACAGTTCACTGTAACAGATCCCTTCTGAGAAACAGAATGCATGGTGTGGAACCTTCCTACACAGTTCACTGTAACAAATCCCTTCTGAGAAACAGAATGCATGGTGTGGAACCTTCCTACACAGTTCACTGTAACACATCCCTTCTGAGAAACAGAATGCATGGTGTGGAACCTTCCTACACAGTTCACTGTAACACATCCCTTCTGAGAAACAGAATGCATGGTGTGGAACCTTCCTACACAGTTCACTGTAACAAATCCCTTCTGAGAAACAGAATGCATGGTGTGGAACCTTCCTACACAGTTCACTGTAACAGATCCCTTCTGAGAAACAGAATGCATGGTGTGGAACCTTCCTACACAGTTCACTGTAACAAATCCCTTCTGAGAAACAGAATGCATGGTGTGGAACCTTCCTACACAGTTCACTGTAACAAATCCCTTCTGAGAAACAGAATGCATGGTGTGGAACCTTCCTACACAGTTCACTGTAACAAATCCCTTCTGAGAAACAGAATGCATGGTGTGGAACCTTCCTACACAGTTCACTGTAACAAATCCCTTCTGAGAAACAGAATGCATGGTGTGGAACCTTCCTACACAGTTCACTGTAACAGATCCCTTCTGAGAAACAGAATGCATGGTGTGGAACCTTCCTACACAGTTCACTGTAACAAATCCCTTCTGAGAAACAGAATGCATGGTGTGGAACCTTCCTACACAGTTCACTGTAACAGATCCCTTCTGAGAAACAGAATGCATGGTGTGGAACCTTCCTACACAGTTCACTGTAACAGATCCCTTCTGAGAAACAGAATGCATGGTGTGGAACCTTCCTACACAGTTCACTGTAACAGATCCCTTCTGAGAAACAGAATGCATGGTGTGGAACCTTCCTACACAGTTCACTGTAACAAATCCCTTCTGAGAAACAGAATGCATGGTGTGGAACCTTCCTACACAGTTCACTGTAACACATCCCTTCTGAGAGAACATAATGCATGGTGTGGAACCTTCCTACACAGTTCACTGTAACAAATCCCTTCTGAGAAACAGAATGCATGGTGTGGAACCTTCCTACACAGTTCACTGTAACAAATCCCTTCTGAGAAACAGAATGCATGGTGTGGAACCTTCCTACACAGTTCACTGTAACAAATCCCTTCTGAGAAACAGAATGCATGGTGTGGAACCTTCCTACACAGTTCACTGTAACAAATCCCTTCTGAGAAACAGAATGCATGGTGTGGAACCTTCCTACACAGTTCACTGTAACAGATCCCTTCTGAGAAACAGAATGCATGGTGTGGAACCTTCCTACACAGTTCACTGTAACAGATCCCTTCTGAGAGAACATAATGCATGGTGTGGAACCTTCCTACACAGTTCACTGTAACAGATCCCTTCTGAGAAACAGAATGCATGGTGTGGAACCTTCCTACACAGTTCACTGTAACAAATCCCTTCTGAGAAACAGAATGCATGGTGTGGAACCTTCCTACACAGTTCACTGTAACAGATCCCTTCTGAGAAACAGAATGCATGGTGTGGAACCTTCCTACACAGTTCACTGTAACACATCCCTTCTGAGAAACATAATGCATGGTGTGGAACCTTCCTACACAGTTCACTGTAACAAATCCCTTCTGAGAAACAGAATGCATGGTGTGGAACCTTCCTACACAGTTCACTGTAACAAATCCCTTCTGAGAAACAGAATGCATGGTGTGGAACCTTCCTACACAGTTCACTGTAACAAATCCCTTCTGAGAAACAGAATGCATGGTGTGGAACCTTCCTACACAGTTCACTGTAACAGATCCCTTCTGAGAAACAGAATGCATGGTGTGGAACCTTCCTACACAGTTCACTGTAACAGATCCCTTCTGAGAAACAGAATGCATGGTGTGGAACCTTCCTACACAGTTCACTGTAACAAATCCCTTCTGAGAAACAGAATGCATGGTGTGGAACCTTCCTACACAGTTCACTGTAACAGATCCCTTCTGAGAAACAGAATACATGGTGTGGAACCTTCCTACACAGTTCACTGTAACAAATCCCTTCTGAGAAACAGAATGCATGGTGTGGAACCTTCCTACACAGTTCACTGTAACACATCCCTTCTGAGAAACAGAATGCATGGTGTGGAACCTTCCTACACAGTTCACTGTAACAGATCCCTTCTGAGAAACAGAATGCATGGTGTGGAACCTTCCTACACAGTTCACTGTAACAAATCCCTTCTGAGAAACAGAATGCATGGTGTGGAACCTTCCTACACAGTTCACTGTAACAAATCCCTTCTGAGAAACAGAATGCATGGTGTGGAACCTTCCTACACAGTTCACTGTAACAAATCCCTTCTGAGAAACAGAATGCATGGTGTGGAACCTTCCTACACAGTTCACTGTAACAAATCCCTTCTGAGAAACAGAATGCATGGTGTGGAACCTTCCTACACAGTTCACTGTAACACATCCCTTCTGAGAAACAGAATGCATGGTGTGGAACCTTCCTACACAGTTCACTGTAACAAATCCCTTCTGAGAAACAGAATGCATGGTGTGGAACCTTCCTACACAGTTCACTGTAACAGATCCCTTCTGAGAAACAGAATGCATGGTGTGGAACCTTCCTACACAGTTCACTGTAACACATCCCTTCTGAGAAACAGAATGCATGGTGTGGAACCTTCCTACACAGTTCACTGTAACAAATCCCTTCTGAGAGAACAGGATAGAGCGTATGCGCGTACCCGCGCGTACCCGGAAGTTATGCTGGAACGATGCTAAACTCACTTTACCACTAGATTTGCCATTGACTTTATGCACGTGCATACCCTCTATAATTTAGATAAGTATACAGGTGGAAGGGACCTGTGCGCACGGTGAGATGTAAGAGGATGGAGAGGGTCAGGCGTTTATTTATAGGAATGTGGAAGTAGTGTGATTAAGGTGATCCCGCTGCTTAAATCCAGCTCGATAGCTTCAATTTACAAAGTCCATTTCACATCAGACCATGTATCTGTTCGTGTGGCAGAGAGAAATTGGACTCACTTTGAAATCCTGCATTGAGTAACGGAGTTGCTAAGACTGGTGCTGTCACCAAAATGTGACAGTGTCAGTCCCTGCAATCGTTCTCCACAGACACCGCAACCTGTGACAGTTGTCCTGATAACGTCATAAGATATGCCTGGAATTTAAAAGCAGTGACTTATTTACTTAGTTCCCTGCAAACAGCATTTTAGTGCCTTGTCACGGCACTGGAGTCCAGCTCTGCTGGTTGGTCGGGCTGACTGTTCAGTGGGGAGATAATGTGAACCATGCTCTCGTGGGGGAACTCCTCAATGTCAGGTGAACATAAATGACTGTGTCAGAGGAGGTTCATGGTAGTCTAAACTCTACTACAGCCTCCCCAGGTCAACAGTTGGATGGGGTCTGGCGTCGACAGGGACCGCAGTCCACATGGGGAATTGACAATGACTAAATTGTGGAGAATATTTTTCCCTACGGCCGCAAAGAAGATGGTTGCTTCGCACTGGAAACCGCCTCATACATTGTCATTTCGCCAATGGGCTTTGACCTTTCTAGACATCATTTATCTAGAAATGTCTACAGCAAGATTGCATGGTGCAAAAGAGGAAAACATTGAGATTTGGTCTGGTATTGCAGATTTGGTTAAGGACATGGTTTAATCATTATTATTATTATTATCATTATTTAAAGGTATATTCAGTGATTTCACTCAAAAAACCTTAGGTTTCGTTTTTGGCTGTGGGACCCAGCCTTTCATCCAATCAGGATAGAGAGTCAAAAACGAAACCTAAGGTTTTTTGACCCCCAGGGGTTAACTGGGGACAGGGAGGAACTCCTTATATGGTCAGCACACTCTATAGTAGGGAGGATTATCACAACAAAACAAAAAAATAAGTGTTATTTGAATTAAGTGAAATCACTGAATATACCTTTAACAAAAAATAATTATAACAAAAAAAAGAGAATATTTTTCCCTACTTATATCTGTTAAATGCAGCAAAGCAAAAAGAAAAGAAATCTGATTTCACCAGGTGGGGTGAAAAGACTGTAGGCTCAGAGATCAGAAATAACTAATTTTCTTTCCAGCACCTGCAGTCCCCAGAGTCTCCAAGACTCCAACCCAAACCGTTAGCCTTTTTGAGGCAAACTACTTTTGAGCAATGACCACAACTCTTTCCTTTGGGGTTGTTTTCCCGACATGAGGGCAAACAGATGAAAATAACCCGCCGTGTTTAATTTTGGGGTAAGGTGTCAGGGGTGTCACACAAGCATGCAGAGGACAGGCTCGTGTGTGTGTGTGTGTGTGTGAGTGACGCACACGCGCAGTTTCTCACACGCAAACACCACCATGTGAGTACATAACGCGCGTATACGGACTGGATGGAACGACGTGCACGGGCAAAACCCACTTCCCTAACAACGCACCGTCTGGGAAGTATCGGTGGTTTGTCAGTGTAAATTTGCAGACTCGCGGCTTTTCCAAGATACTAAGAAAAGGCCGTACGGAGCATGCAGAGCAGAGGAAATGCGTCAGTGAAGATGAACATGCAAACCTCTTTTGCACAAACACACCCATTCACACGTAGCCAGAGGGCCGTCTCTGTGTGTGTGTGTGTGTGTGTGTGTGTGTGTGTGTGTGTGTGTGTGTGTGTGTGGGGGTGTGTGTGTGTGTGTGTGGGGGTGTGTGTGTGTGTGTGTGTGTGGGGGTGTGTGTGTGTGTGTGTGTGTGTGGGTGTGTGTGTGGGGGTGTGTGTGTGTGTGTGCGTGTGCGGGCACGTTTGTGTACTTCTTGCAGTATTAAAAACAACAGATTAACGGTGGTAATGTTGCAGTCGGGCAGAAAGCTCATATCTCCATATTGGCCTGATGGTAGATTGTTCTGAGCTTGTAGATCTATACTTTAGAATTTAACCCATTCTGAGCGGGCACCCATTTTGGTGTCAGCATCATGTTATGCTTTAGCTATTGAAAAATAGCAGATCTACAAGCTCATATCGCGCCACAGAGTGGCGCGATACGAGCTTGTAGGTCTGCTATTTTTGGAAAAAAATCGAAGAACGACTGACATTTTTAGAATCTGATCTCAGGTCAGAATGGGTTAATCAGACCAGTGTGTGTCCAGTGGAAACCTCGTATGAATCTGATCTCAGGTCAGAATGGGATAAAACCTGAAAAGTAACAGTTTGGGACATGGTTTCCACCCGACAGCAAAGATATGATATCATATGATTGACCTATTTGTCTACATGACCGAAAAGAGAAGGATGGAGACAGAAGGGCAGAGAGAGAGAGAGAGAGAGAGAGAGAGAGAGAGAGAGAGAGAGAGAGAGAGAGAGA
>NC_139702.1:7791024-7803524 GCF_964188405.1 Protomyctophum parallelum | reverse complement strand
AGATCGGCTTTTTTTCAGAGCACAACACTCACACACAACCAAGCATAACGTGACCTGTCTTATAGGTCTACTGAATCCAGTTACTCTCTGTTGATGAAATTGTCGATGTAATTCATTTAATAATACTGTAAGTAGTAGTAAGGGGCACCCTATATCCCTCCCACCCTTTTTATTTAGGGGGGGATCCTAACCACCCATCTGAAGGCACTCCCTAGGGACGAGGGGGCGGGGCCTACCCCTTTTTTCCGCATCTGATGACGTCATTATATTGATTTTGCTGATTGTAGTTTCCGGTATCTGAGGATCTCATCATATTGATCGTGTTTGGGTGGACTTTGCCAGTTTGTCAGTTTGAGTCAGCATATTGATTATCTACAAGACATAGCCATATGGTGGTAATGATTCTGTATGTGTGTCAACACCAAACATAGTATGTGTGTGTGTGGGCATATTGCACCCTCCCCCCCTTCTTCTGAGCAGGGTGTGGGATTGGCATAATGGGACAGCATGGCCCCCCGACCCCCAACTCACGTCCAGCTCCAGAGACTAATGAGGTCTTATAGATCTATTGTTGGGAGTTAAGCTGTGTGTGGTGTGGTGTGTGTGTGTGTGTGTGTGTGTGTGTGTGTGTGTGTGTGTGTGTGTGTGTGTGTGTGTGTGTGTGTGTGTGTGTGTGTGTGTGTGTGTGTGTGTGTGTGTGTGTGTGTGCGTGCCTGCGATATTGATTATGTTTGCAATCGACCCCGTCTCATCCACCGTGCACCGACTTCCAGCTACTTCCCTCTGGTAGACGGTACAAACTAGGCATGCCACGGTATGAGATTTTACAGTACGGTACGATGCCGATATTGATAATCTATACCTCGGTATTCCAAGGTATTTATATTTATAAAAATAAAATAAAAAGACTACCCCCCTGACCTATGTCTAGTGACTACCTCCACATCGTTATAAGCCCTTCTTTGTTCCCCAACATGCATGCCTACACATATATATATATATATATATATATATATATATATCATAATATATGCCATGATTATGAATTGATTACCCTGGACCGAATGGAAACAAGACAGCAAGGACTTTTATCAGTGATCCCTTTGGATATGTGGTTGACTGTATCCTATACTGATTACACTTCTGCCAATAAAGTATTCAGTCAGTGAATCAATACCTATTCCCCAGTCCCCATTGTATTTCACTGTACTATGGCTCCCCCTAATGGCCGTTTTGTACCCAGTATGGTGGAGCAGAGGTGATGCAATCTGCGCATGATCACAACTGCCAATGTGTGCCTCCGTGTTGACAGTCCACACTTAGTTACTACATATGGAAATATGGAATATACATTTGGATCTGGGTGTTTTTCAGCAACACTAACTCAAAGGTAGGAAGCAACTTTTCAATCTACTGCATCTGTGGGGTGAAAATATTTGTGTTAAGTGTTGTTGATGTTGTTGTAATCGTTTGTTTTTTACTGTTTGGTAAAGTTTTGCATGGTTCAGGTTGTCTTAAGGTTTTGTTTTAATGTATGACTTGGATTATTTTGGTACGTGGTGGCGTATTTTGTGACAATTGCATGGTTCACGGTGTCTTAGTGTTTTGTTTTAATGCATGACATGGGTTATTTTTGGTATGTGATGTGGTGTTTTATGAGTTATGCATGGTTCAGGGTGTCTTAAGGTTTTGTTTTAATGCATGACATGGGTTATTTTTGGTATGTGGTGTGGTGTTTTGTGGCATTTGCATGGTTCATGATGTCTTAATGTTTTATTTTAATGTCTGACATGGGTTATTTTTGGTATGGGGTGTGGTGTATTTTGTGACATTTGCATGGTTCAGGGTGTCTTAAGGTTTTGTTTTAACGTATGACATGGGTTATTTTTGGTAAGTGGTGGTGTATTTTGTGACATTTGCATGGTTCAGGGTGTCTTAAGGTTTTGTTTAATGTATGACAAGGGTTATTTTTGGTAAGTGGTGATGTATTTTGTGACATTTGCATGGTTCAGGGTGTCTTAAGGTTTTGTTTTAATGTATGACATGGGTTATTTTTGGTAAGTGGTGGTGTATTTTGTGACATTTGCATGGTTCAGGTTGTCTTAAGGTTTTGATTTAATGTATGACATGGGTTATTTTGGTAAGTGGTGATGTATTTTGTGACATTTGCATGGTTCATGGTGTCTTAATGTTTTGTTTTAATGTATGACTTGGGTTATTCTTGGTATGTGTTGTGGTGTTTTGTAACATTTGCATGGTTCAGGGTGTCTTAATGTTTTGTTTTATTGCATGACATGGGTTATTTTTGGTAGGTGGTGGTGTATTTTGTGACATTTGCATGGTTCAGGGTGTTTTAAGGTTTTGTTTTAATGCATGACATGGGTTATTTTTGGTACGTGGTGTGGTGTTTTGTGACATTTGCACGGTTCATGATGTCTTAATGTTTTGTTTTAATGTATGACTTGGGTTATTTTTTGGTAGATGGTGGTGTATTTCGTGACATCTGCATGGGTCAGGGTGTCTTAATGTTTTGTTTTAATGCATGACATGGGTTATTTTTGGTACGTGGTGATGTATTTTTGGTATGTGGGTATGTGGTTGGGGAATTTTTACATGGTTCATGATGTCTTAATGATTTGTTTAAGGTATGAGTTGTATTATTTTGGTAAGTGATTGTATGTTTTGTGGCATTTGCATGGTTCAGGTTGGCTTAATGGTTTATTTTAATGTATGACTTGGATTATTTTTGGTACATGGGGGTGTATTTTGTGGCGTTTGCATGGTGCATGGTTCAGGCATGCCACGGGCATGTCTGTGGCCGTTTGAGCTGTGAGGTTGGGGGTAATACTGAGTAATGTACGGTTAGTTCATGCTAGTAGGGTACATGTTTAAAGTAATCATGTATATCATATTGGCGTAACTAAATTTGAAATGAGTTGAGTGGACTATGTATTTTTAGATGAACACACTATGTTGTTCACCTACAATTATAGGGATCGATGACTAGAGTAGATTGACGGCATTTTACAATAGCTACTATTAGGTATTATTGACATTTAAAGTTAGATAGACTATAGTCTATACTACATGGTGGTATAGGCATCCATGGATTTCCATGGAATTCAACCCGAATCTGTAGACGGGGTCTGTACACAAAACACAATGTTTTGCGTTGACAATAACTACGAGGCAATAACAGCCATCATACTAGTAAATAATATGTATACTAGTTAAATTATCTAAACTCTGTGATTTGGCATAGACATTTTTCACGACACATAGGAAGAGTCTAAACTACATGCATAATAATAAAATATGGTTGAATGTTTCAAATACTGGATAGTTAGAATGGGTCATGCATGTTTTTAATACAAGCACCTTAACATCACCATGTCTGATGGTGCAGTGTGTAAATGTAACAGGTTATCTACA
The DNA here is from genome assembly GCF_964188405.1 of Protomyctophum parallelum. Lineage (NCBI taxonomy): Eukaryota > Metazoa > Chordata > Actinopteri > Myctophiformes > Myctophidae > Protomyctophum > Protomyctophum parallelum. The sequence continues at coordinate 7,800,092 of NC_139702.1, read as the reverse complement.
TGGTGTATACTAAAGCATGTAATACTGATGTACCGATGTTTTTCCAAGAGTTCAGAAGGTATAGTTTAGAAAATTGTGTAAGTCTATACCATACCAACTCTTTAGATCATGGTCAGCACCAAATATCATACCAAAAGTCTGTATCTTATGTTTATCAGGTTTTATTTTGATCAGAAAATAGACAATTATGCAGATGAACATACACTGTAGCACAACATGGAGCAAAATGTACAAGACAATGAATTCACCAGGACATCAAATATACTCAGTCATCAACTATTTATAATGTATGTATATATATATATATATATATATATATATATATAGATATATATACAACGATGCAATCAGGTCAATCATAGTGGCAATAGTTATGTCCTTGATTATTATTTTTTTGGATCATATCAGGGTAAATCCTTCCAGTAATGCAAATAAGATGAACATAGCCTATGGATTCTTGACATTGGCAGTGGTCCTACCTCAATACCGCTAGTTCTCAATACCTTAATAACCCCCGGTATAAAATCATCAGTCCACAACTTGTTCATTAAATCTTTAAAATGATTGTAGAAGTAATATCGGGGCGTAATATTCAAACATGTGTGCTCGGTTTGACTAGAATGGTCTATGCGGCAGCCGTTGCAATCATCCTTCATCTGTTCGGTTATAGCGTTTGCGAGTAGTTGACCAACATGTATTTTCAGAATATCTGTAAGATTTGTGGGGTTTGTCCCAGCAAACTCATCCAAAGTCAGTGGCCAATTCAGGGGGGTATGGCAGGGAAAGCAATGGTGTGCCGGAGGCTGGAGGGTCATGGGGGAGCAGTTGAATTTGGGGGTGATAGGTCTACCCTCTCAAAATACTCAGTGTCCCCCGCACCATAGCCCCAAAATGCCCTCTCAAAATGTTCATCGTTCTCCGGATCATAGTCGCAAAATGCCCTGGGCATCATCATATTCATCGCTGTCCGTATCTGCAGTACTGATGTTATGCCACCACGGGGGGTGTATACATGATCCATTGCGGGTCCATCCACCATGAGAGGTCCCTTCATTCGAGTTTGATTCTCCCAATGAAGAAGTAGAATCCTCCATGGTGCGTGAATGGCGCAATATACTGGCAATAAGGATATTATCTACATCTATGCATCTACTCTATATAGCCTATGCCGTGGACTCTCCAAGCTTAAATTATAAAGTATATTGATCAATATTGTTCAAAATCGTATGGCTAATAATTAACAAAAATTGATACATGTACATGTAGAAACATGCATTATTTTTTAGATACTGGTTTGAAAATGCTGACGACAACATAAGTTAATAGCCTAGTTGAAATGTATCAGTGTAAATGTATTGTAGACACTACCATGAATAATCACTGAGAGGGGTGGGGTGTATAGCTAAGGAACAAACTATTTAAAAGGGAGGGCTCAGATCTAGATGTATGTATAGAGCAAAGAGAGTTAGGCTTATTCACACCAGAGGATAAGGCTTATTCACACCAGAGGATAAGGCTATAGGAGATAATTTCTCAGGAAACACCAATTGTCATTAACTATCTCCTCTCACTATTAGTCATGGAGGCTATGGGTAAACCACGTAACCCCATTGAACCTGTGGAGCACCAGTCATATAGCCCGTATATTACCCCTCTCAGACTAGCGGAATATAATTCAACATGGGGTAGATTTGCCTATACCCGTGATTTTGAATTATACAAAGAGAGGGCTGAGGACGAGATTATGGCCGCGGAGCTGCTAAGTAACCATATGTCGAGAATTGATGAGCAGGACTTCGAGTCGGATGGGTTAATAATCGATACGGATGAGGAATATTTTGCTAGCATCGAACCATTGGACATGACTACGAGCAAGAAAACTCCTGGACTGTCCGAAAATGCGGAATTTGTACACCTCTCCCTTACAACCCCGTCCTCCCGAGCACCGAACTCTGAACCAGAGAACTACTCCAATCCACCACCATCCCCTGCAGACTCTGGTGATGAAAACGTACCCTCCCCTCTGTCTGCACCCAAGGCATGTCGACGATCTCAGCGTCTGCTTCACCTAAAAACTAGATGGTTGAAACCCAACTCTACCTGGTTGAAACCCCAAAACGAATTGGAATGAACTGAACATGTCTATTAAATGTAATGTGTAACATACTTGTGTAAATACGTGCTATGTTTCTCAGTAATTAAATAAAAAAATATCAACATATCTTCATTGTTGTTTTTATTTCATATATATATATATATATATATATATATATATATATATATACAGCGATGAATATGATGATGCCCAGGGCATTTTGCGACTATGATCCGGAGAACGATGAACATTTTGAGAGGGCATTTTGGGGCTATGGTGCGGGGGACACTGAGTATTTTGAGAGGGTAGACCTATCACCCCCAAATTCAACTGCTCCCCCATGACCCTCCAGCCTCCGGCACACCATTGCTTTCCCTGCCATACCCCCCTGAATTGGCCACTGACTTTGGATGAGTTTGCTGGGACAAACCCCACAAATCTTACAGATATTCTGAAAATACATGTTGGTCAACTACTCGCAAACGCTATAACCGAACAGATGAAGGATGATTGCAACGGCTGCCGCATAGACCATTCTAGTCAAACCGAGCACACATGTTTGAATATTACGCCCCGATATTACTTCTACAATCATTTTAAAGATTTAATGAACAAGTTGTGGACTGATGATTTTATACCGGGGGTTATTAAGGTATTGAGAACTAGCGGTATTGAGGTAGGACCACTGCCAATGTCAAGAATCCATAGGCTATGTTCATCTTATTTGCATTACTGGAAGGATTTACCCTGATATGATCCAAAAAAATAATAATCAAGGACATAACTATTGCCACTATGATTGACCTGATTGCATCGTTGTATATATATCTATATATATATATATATATATATATATATATATACATACATACATTATAAATAGTTGATGACTGAGTATATTTGATGTCCTGGTGAATTCATTGTCTTGTACATTTTGCTCCATGTTGTGCTACAGTGTATGATCTGCATAATTGTCTATTTTCTGATCAAAATAAAACCTGATAAACATAAGATACAGACTTTTGGTATGATATTTGGTGCTGACCATGATCTAAAGAGTTGGTATGGTATAGACTTACACAATTTTCTAAACTATACGATCTGAACTCTTGGAAAAACATCGGTACATCAGTATTACATGCTTTAGTATACACCATGTAGATAACCTGTTACATTTACACACTGCACCATCAGACATGGTGATGTTAAGGTGCTTGTATTAAAAACATGCATGACCCATTCTAACTATCCAGTATTTGAAACATTCAACCATATTTTATTATTATGCATGTAGTTTAGACTCTTCCTATGTGTCGTGAAAAATGTCTATGCCAAATCACAGAGTTTAGATAATTTAACTAGTATACATATTATTTACTAGTATGATGGCTGTTATTGCCTCGTAGTTATTGTCAACGCAAAACATTGTGTTTTGTGTACAGACCCCGTCTACAGATTCGGGTTGAATTCCATGGAATTCCATGGATGCCTATACCACCATGTAGTATAGACTATAGTCTATCTAACTTTAAATGTCAATAATACCTAATAGTAGCTATTGTAAAATGCCGTCAATCTACTCTAGTCATCGATCCCTATAATTGTAGGTGAACAACATAGTGTGTTCATCTAAAAATACATAGTCCACTCAACTCATTTCAAATTTAGTTACGCCAATATGATATACATGATTACTTTAAACATGTACCCTACTAGCATGAACTAACCGTACATTACTCAGTATTACCCCCAACCTCACAGCTCAAACGGCCACAGACATGCCCGTGGCATGCCTGAACCATGCACCATGCAAACGCCACAAAATACACCCCCATGTACCAAAAATAATCCAAGTCATACATTAAAATAAACCATTAAGCCAACCTGAACCATGCAAATGCCACAAAACATACAATCACTTACCAAAATAATACAACTCATACCTTAAACAAATCATTAAGACATCATGAACCATGTAAAAATTCCCCAACCACATACCCACATACCAAAAATACATCACCACGTACCAAAAATAACCCATGTCATGCATTAAAACAAAACATTAAGACACCCTGACCCATGCAGATGTCACGAAATACACCACCATCTACCAAAAAATAACCCAAGTCATACATTAAAACAAAACATTAAGACATCATGAACCGTGCAAATGTCACAAAACACCACACCACGTACCAAAAATAACCCATGTCATGCATTAAAACAAAACCTTAAAACACCCTGAACCATGCAAATGTCACAAAATACACCACCACCTACCAAAAATAACCCATGTCATGCAATAAAACAAAACATTAAGACACCCTGAACCATGCAAATGTTACAAAACACCACAACACATACCAAGAATAACCCAAGTCATACATTAAAACAAAACATTAAGACACCATGAACCATGCAAATGTCACAAAATACATCACCACTTACCAAAATAACCCATGTCATACATTAAATCAAAACCTTAAGACAACCTGAACCATGCAAATGTCACAAAATACACCACCACTTACCAAAAATAACCCATGTCATACATTAAAACAAAACCTTAAGACACCCTGAACCATGCAAATGTCACAAAATACATCACCACTTACCAAAAATAACCCTTGTCATACATTAAACAAAACCTTAAGACACCCTGAACCATGCAAATGTCACAAAATACACCACCACTTACCAAAAATAACCCATGTCATACGTTAAAACAAAACCTTAAGACACCCTGAACCATGCAAATGTCACAAAATACACCACACCCCATACCAAAAATAACCCATGTCAGACATTAAAATAAAACATTAAGACATCATGAACCATGCAAATGCCACAAAACACCACACCACATACCAAAAATAACCCATGTCATGCATTAAAACAAAACCTTAAGACACCCTGAACCATGCATAACTCATAAAACACCACATCACATACCAAAAATAACCCATGTCATGCATTAAAACAAAACACTAAGACACCGTGAACCATGCAATTGTCACAAAATACGCCACCACGTACCAAAATAATCCAAGTCATACATTAAAACAAAACCTTAAGACAACCTGAACCATGCAAAACTTTACCAAACAGTAAAAAACAAACGATTACAACAACATCAACAACACTTAACACAAATATTTTCACCCCACAGATGCAGTAGATTGAAAAGTTGCTTCCTACCTTTGAGTTAGTGTTGCTGAAAAACACCCAGATCCAAATGTATATTCCATATTTCCATATGTAGTAACTAAGTGTGGACTGTCAACACGGAGGCACACATTGGCAGTTGTGATCATGCGCAGATTGCATCACCTCTGCTCCACCATACTGGGTACAAAACGGCCATTAGGGGGAGCCATAGTACAGTGAAATACAATGGGGACTGGGGAATAGGTATTGATTCACTGACTGAATACTTTATTGGCAGAAGTGTAATCAGTATAGGATACAGTCAACCACATATCCAAAGGGATCACTGATAAAAGTCCTTGCTGTCTTGTTTCCATTCGGTCCAGGGTAATCAATTCATAATCATGGCATATATTATGATATATATATATATATATATATATATATATATATGTGTAGGCATGCATGTTGGGGAACAAAGAAGGGCTTATAACGATGTGGAGGTAGTCACTAGACATAGGTCAGGGGGGTAGTCTTTTTATTTTATTTTTATAAATATAAATACCTTGGAATACCGAGGTATAGATTATCAATATCGGCATCGTACCGTACTGTAAAATCTCATACCGTGGCATGCCTAGTTTGTACCGTCTACCAGAGGGAAGTAGCTGGAAGTCGGTGCACGGTGGATGAGACGGGGTCGTTTGCAAACATAATCAATATCGCAGGCACGCACACACACACACACACACACACACACACACACACACACACACACACACACACACACACACACACACACACACACACACACACACACACACACACACACACACACACACACACACACACACACAGCTTAACTCCCAACAATAGATCTATAAGACCTCATTAGTCTCTGGAGCTGGACGTGAGTTGGGGGTCGGGGGGCCATGCTGTCCCATTATGCCAATCCCACACCCTGCTCAGAAGAAGGGGGGGAGGGTGCAATATGCCCACACACACACATACTATGTTTGGTGTTGACACACATACAGAATCATTACCACCATATGGCTATGTCTTGTAGATAATCAATATGCTGACTCAAACTGACAAACTGGCAAAGTCCACCCAAACACGATCAATATGATGAGATCCTCAGATACCGGAAACTACAATCAGCAAAATCAATATAATGACGTCATCAGATGCGGAAAAAAGGGGTAGGCCCCGCCCCCTCGTCCCTAGGGAGTGCCTTCAGATGGGTGGTTAGGATCCCCCCCTAAATAAAAAGGGTGGGAGGGATATAGGGTGCCCCTTACTACTACTACTGTAGCTTAGATTTATTTTGTTTATTTTGTCAGTGAAAAAAGGTAGTCGACAAACATGTTTTGTCGAAAAGAAAAGTACAGTGCTTCCTGTGTGTAAGCAAGCAGCTCTACTCTGCTCTAAACTGACTATATTCTAATCAACATAATTATATTCCTAGTTAAAGGAGCATTCAGTGATTTGGTAAAAATCCCAGTCCACCCCAAATAATAATAATAATAATATATACGATTTATATAGCGCTTTTCTAGGTACCCAAAGTCGCTTTACAGAAAGAAATACAGACATATTTATTAGAAAACAAATTAAAAGGTTTAAAAGGTTAAAAACTAGGAATAAAAATCAAAAGAGGGGCAAACAAGAAGGGGGTGTGTGTGTGTGTGTGTGTGTGTGTGTGTGTGTGTGTGTGTGTGTGTGTGTGTGTGTGGGGGGGGGGGGGGGTTATGTAGGGAAAGCCAGTTTGAAAAGGTGTAACAAGATGTGCACATGCACACACTACAGTGGGGGGACATGCTACAGGCCAACAGCACACACACCAAGGCCCGCCCCCGCTTGATCATGATTGGCCGGAAGGCCCCTCTCTATCCTGATTGGATGAAGGCTGGGCCACCTATAGCCAAAAATGAAACCTAAGGCTTTTTGACCCAGGGGTTAACTGGGGACAGGGAGGAACTCCTTCTATGGTCAGCACACTCTATAGTAACAACAAAAAAAGAAGTGATATTTGAATTAAGTGAAATCACTGAATAAGTGACTTTACCTTTAATTATGCTCTCTTATACTCAGAATGCTGTTTGAATCTTTGACCTTTAGAAGGGAGGAAGTGGTTCTAGTGCATGGTTAGCACTGTCTGCAGTGTTCAAGGTCTCCTGTGGGATTGTTTGATGTGGAGCTTAACAAACTGTTATCATTCCTAGTTATGAGCACAGGGTAATATCTGCTTAACAAACTGTTATCATTCCTATAGTTATGAGCACAGGGTAATATCTGCTTAACAAACTGTTATCGTTCCTAGTTATGAGCACAGAGTAATATCTGCTTAACAAACTGTTATCGTTCCTAGTTATGAGCACAGAGTAATATCCTCTGCTTCTCATTCCAGGCAGAGCTGAAGGAACAGTTTGACCCGCCACACGCACGCACGCACGCACGCACGCAGGCAACACACGCACGCACGCACGTACGCGCGCATGCACACACATGCATGCACAGTTGCACACACACACACACACACACACACACACACACACACACACACACACACACACACACACATCTTGTCCCACATCTAAAGCGTTAACCCCTTCCTCCCCACCTGCTTCCTCCATGGGTGTTTGAGTTACCCAGGTGCTCTAGCCCCCCCCCCCCCCTCACAAACAAACACACACACACACACACACACACACACACACACACACACACACACACACACACACACACACACACACACACACACACCGGTGTGACTCAGGTACATACCTCTGGTATCCCCACCATCCTCTCTTTCCGCCCACCTACTTTTCCTCCACCTCTCTCTTTCCATCTCTCTCATCCCCTCTCCATAACACTCTCCCCTGCTCTCTCTCTCTCTCTCTCTCTCTCTCTCTCTCTCTCTCTCTCTCTCTCTCTCTCTCTCTCTCTCCCTCTCTATCTCTCTCTCTCTCTCTCTCTCTCTCTCGTCGGAGGTGAAACAGTAGCACAGCAAAGTTTCCGTGGGAACAAAGAACAATGGAGAGGTTTCATATACATTGAAGCTTTGAAGGCTGCGGCCAACAGGGAGATATGCAGTTCTTCAAATCTTTATTAGCCTTATTGTGAGGAGCCATGCACGCGCACGCACGCATGCATGCACGCACGCACGCACGCATGCACGCACGCACTGACGCACTAACGCACACGCACTCACACACACACACACGCACTCACACACACACACACACACACACACAAATGCATACGCAGTCATGCATACGCAGTCATACACACACAAACACGTGCACAATTGCACATGAGCCCATCCACACACACATACACATACGCATAAGCTCACACACAAACACGCACGCATGCACGCACACACACACTTACACTGTCTCACACTCATTCACTCAAACTGTCAAAAGAACCCATGGGAAGTCTCTGATCTCTGTATCATATCACAGTATCTTCATTTTTATGTGGCGTGTCGTGTGTGTTTACGATTCTTGGCAGTTTTACCTCCACTTTATGTACCCAGAGGCTGTGTGTGTGTGTGTGTGTGTGTGTGTGTGTGTGTGTGTGCGTGTGTGTAGTGTGTGTGCGTGTGCGTGTGTGCGTGCGTGCGTGCGTGTCTGTCACAGGATGAAATACTGCACAGACACAGTTCAAGCTACGTCAACACCGAGCAACAAGTACAAATCAAAACAACAACGGCGGCAGCTGCTCCATCACATGGACAACTGAGTTCAATGTGAAGGTGGGGGGGTGCCTCGCAGACAAAAAAGAATGACAGAATTAAAAGGAAAAGTGATGGGGA
>NC_139702.1:7783524-7788524 GCF_964188405.1 Protomyctophum parallelum | reverse complement strand
TACAAGGACAATAAGTTGACAGTTATATCCCAAGGCCATAATACGTTCCACCAGAAGCTGATATTTCATAAGTTTGGATGTAAAACAAGTGTCCATATACAAATCAAATGGGCAGCCTATTTCAAATATAGTGACAGTTTTTCTAATTTCATTGATGAACACAATATCTGGGGTATTTGGAATATTTTGTAGTGAATTGACATGTGTGTCATTGTGATCAAACCAGTCTATTTTTACAGTGCTGTGTTTATACATTCTTGTTGTCCTGTCCTGTACTCCTCTGATCTTGTCTGAGACCAGGTCCACCAGACGGTCATGTCTGGCAATGTACAGTCCTTTATAGTGGCTGCAACCATTTAAGATGTGTGCGACTGTTTCTTTGTCATGTGGTACTGGATGTAGGATGCAGTGTGGGACACACACACACACACACACACACACACACACATGTGTGTATGAGAAGGAGAGCCTATATTTCACCTGCGTAATGATAATAACCTGAGCAACATAAGCACCAGCCAACCACACAATAACCCAGTCAATGGGTGTTGTGTGTGAGGTCAGACCAGAGCTTGATCCATGAGAGTTTATTTTATTTATTTATTTATTTTAAGGTTGTTTTTTTGTGGCTTTCGCCTTTCATTTATATTTTTAATGGAGGGACAGACAGTAGGCTGACAGGAGAGATGGGGGGGAGAGATGCAGTGAAGGCCGTCGGGATCGGGAGTCGAACCCGCGGCACACTGCCAGACTGGACTTCCAGCCAAGGGGCCTGGACCGCTGAGCCACGGCCCAGGCCTATTTATTTATTTTCTTATTGAACTTTTAATCTGTTTAATCAATGACCTCTTCCATACAGGAAAGGATTCAAAATAAGCCAGCTGGCTTCTTCCTTACAGATAAAGACAGATAAAGACAGAGAGACGTTGCTTTGGCAATGTAAACGTATGTTTTCTCATAACAACAAAGCCTGTTTGAATTGAATTGAATTGACAGACAGACAGACAGACAGACAGACAGACAGACAGACAGACAGACAGGACCGTTTTATAATGTTTTGGATGCGATACATTTTGGATGCGGGTATATTTGGCGTATACGTGGCAGAACAAGAGGTGGTTTCCCAGTTACTATGTAGTAAAATTGTAAATATCATTGGATCTTCATACTTCTAGTGGGATGACAAGTGGGAGTGGGAATACCTGGTAGTTTGAAATGTTGAGACACAGTGTGGGCAGACCTCCAGTGCAGACATGATCTCAGTAGGAGACTGTTGTGGTTGCTGCAGCATCTAGATGGGGAAACACGTGCACGGTGCAAAGACACATACAGTATTATAATGTCTGCTCATTCACAAAACACACACAAACACTCGCTCATGCATGTTTATGCATGCATGCATGCACAATGCACATCACAGGTACTGTATATTCAACTACACACGCACGCACGCACACACACACACACACACACACACACACACACACACACACACACACACACACACACACGTCACACACACACACACACACACACACACACACACACACACACACGAACAGTAGGCATATGATGTGACATTTTTCCCATGCATTGTCCAATTAACTCTTACGTTTTACGATCACCTTTTCCTCGATGTAGATCCTGTCTAAATCTCTGTCTGTGTGTACGCCTATTGACATATCTGTATCCATCGCAACATTCTATAAAGTCCTGTTACTATAAATAGACATACTGTACTGAACTTTCTTATTACCGTATATTCCAATTTTCAAAGCCTGTCATTAAGTAGTGAATCACAGAAGCAGTGAATCACCTAAGGAGATGTTATCACTTTTACAGCTTACGGTTTCTAGGGGAGGTGATATTGCATGTCTGTATGAGTCTCCTGTCTGGAAAGCTGACTCCCACTGCTTATGTAATCGCTCCATCTTCTATCCTTCTATCCAGCCTGGCCTGTCATCCATCACTCTGTCTCTCTTTCTCCAACAATGTGTTCGGCTGTCCCTGTGCCCCTTCATGCGCTGCATTGCATATTTCCACTCTTTAAATGGAACGTATGCGTGGTGCTGCTTTGCCAATAATAATGGAATAAACTTAAATAAATCTTACTCCTCGTCCTAGAAATGAGTCGGCTGACAACGGTCTGGGGCGGCATTCAGTCGCCCATGATCAGGAGGTCCGAGTGGCCGTGTTGGAATCACAAGGTTCCTGGTTAAATCCCCAGCTCCTCAAGGCTGTGTGTTGAAGTGTCCTTGAGCACGACACTGAACCCTGACTGCTCCCTATATGACCCCTATGAGCAGGTTAGTGCTTTGTTCTATTGTTTCCTCTGGCTGGGGGATTGGGTGAATGTGGAATACATTGTAAAGTTCCTTTGGAAAAAGACCTGATGTGAATGCAATCCACTTAGTCACATCTTTTACACAGACATACTCAGACATGTATCAATATGTTTTACGTTCAGGAAGTTGAGAGATGTTGAAATGCATGTTGTTTAAGCTTGTAGTAGTACATTTTATATATCTGTGTGCATTTAGAACAGTGATGAGGCTGCTATACATCAAAGGATTTGCAGACTTGATCTGAAAATATTCCACACCCTCCGGCCAATCAGAATTTAGTATTATCCGGCCATCATTGTTATTTGTTGCTCTGTGCTCTGTCAGCAAGGAACCATATTGATTCATTCACTCTCGTGTGGAGAAACAGGTCCCAAAAGTCCAAAAACAGGTACAAACAAATAAATACAGTAGTAGTGTCATAATATATTTCACGTATTCACACTACGGCTGTCATTCATAATATAATCGGGGCATTCATCATAGCTCAAGCTTATCCAACCTAAGGCCGGCATTCGGCCTGAGCCTTTGGTGAACCTTGAGCGGTCTTGCCCAAGGTTGTTAGCGCTGGTTTTCTCCGCCATCCGAGCACAGGAATTCAGATTTCCATAGAAATATCAGTAGTCTCGGATCATCTGGCTACGCAAGACAATTATGTTCAATATTGCTATAAGATTCATATAGTACAGTATATTGCTCAACATATTGAGCAGCTCTTCATAGCTTATGGGAACCCCTTTATGTTATAATTTTGCTATTGAAAAATAGCAGATCTACAAACTCATTGTAGGTCTGCTGTTTTAGAAAAATCGTAAAAATGTGGCGCAAATCTTTGAATATATATTCTTTCAAAGTGAATGTTTTTAACTCAGGTCTAAATGGGTTAAGTCAAAGGTGGTTGGTAAATGCAATGGTTATTATTACATTTACATCTCCTTTGTTCCTTTGGTTGAACAAACATTTGGGTAACCTGAGCAGTCACTGGCCTTAGAATAACATTTAGGTGGTCAACACAAGTTCACAACAAGCCTACTCATCCTCAGTACAATTTGAGGAAGTGGATATGACACTGTGTGACGGAAGTGGAGCAAAATGAAAATCACCACGCCTGTTTTGGACATGGTGACCGTCTGAATTCCGGCTTCAATGTCTCCTTTTAGCTCTCTCGCGTCTCTCTAACACCATTTCCGTCCCTTACCATTTTCACCACCTGTGATGTCATTGTTAAGGAACTCCCCGCAGTTGAAACTGCAGGGGGAGGTATTTGGTTAATATGTGACAAGGTTGTCTAGCTCCTTCAGACTACAGCATAAAGTCTCTGTCTATGTCTGTCTATCTCAGACACACTCACACTATCTCTCTCAAATATAAGTCCTGTCTGGTCCTTCCATTCTATCACGCTCTGTCTCTGCCTTTCCTGCATTCTCTCTCTTTATTGCTGTATCGTACACATATGTTTATGTATTTTGTATTTTAAGCCCAGCAGACATCTCTGACTCACCTTGGTGACATCACTGCTCTGAGGTCAGTTTCCCTGCTTGTTTCAGAGGGTATTAGACCCTGACACACAGCTATGATTCTGGTCTCAGACCAGATTAACCCTGACTAAACCACATCGCTCTGTAGCTCATGAGATTATGGCACATGCCATGAGCTGCTGATGTTGTGAATAGGAACCCAGTTCGTTCCAATGCTAGTCTCTTTACTTGTTATTTAAATTACAGGAAAGATTAATAATCCGTAATGTGTGGATGACAACTTGACAAAATGTGCAGATTTCCCCTGGGCATAGTGATCACTTTAAAGCCGATCACATCTGACTGCTTGGGTGAAGATATGTAATACACTCACCAGCAGCTGAGCCCGGGCCATTTCAGTGTAAGCCTGGTTGTCTCCACCAGGCCGTGTGTGTCCGTCCGTGTGTCCGTGAGCAGCTAATCTCGGCCACCGTTAACCCGGTCGATGCCAAATTTTGCACACACACTCCCTGGATGCCAACGATGAACCTCTGCCCCAAACTTTCCAGAACGGCCTGTTATAGCGCCACCAGGAGGCCGCTTTGTGCAAAACAAGTTTTTGCACAGTACACCTACAGATTTTGTCCAAACATCGCGCAAATTGGTACACAGTCTCTCTAGAGCCATTCAACGAAACCGGTCTTTCAGATTTCTCAGACTCCATCCTGATTGGTTAAGATTGGCTTCCAAGTTCACAGGAGTGCTCAGTTTCAAACAAAATGCTGCAAATCATGAACACATCGCGTGATTTCCGTGAAATTGTGCACCCACATTCCCACTAGGCCGAGGACGAAATGCCACATCAACAATTTCAACTCAGCCTCAAGGTGGCGCTATAACTGGCCGAAAAGTGTTTTTACCTCTAACTGCACGGATCTGTGGATAACTTTGTATGCCAACTCCCTAGAGGCCAAGGAAAAACCTTTGCCTGGAATTTTTCACATCTGCTCTTTATAGCGCCACCAGGAGGCCGACATATGTAAAACGCATTTTCTATTATTACTCCTTCAGATTTTCTCCAAATTTCACGCAAATCGGTACACATGATCTCCATAGTCATGTGATCAAGACAGGTTTGTTTGATTTCTCATATTCCATCCTGATTGGCCACGATTGGCTCCTACAGTTTTCAGGAGTAGCC
>NC_139702.1:7771024-7781024 GCF_964188405.1 Protomyctophum parallelum | reverse complement strand
ATCAACTGTAATAGATGCTATCTGGCAGATAATGTGCATTTCTTCTGTCTGAATTACAAAAAATAATTAAACATTTATAACTGTAATTTATACAAATATGTACGTTTTGTTTTGGATTAGATTTGAAAATAGAACATTATCATTCAATGTTTAGTTTGTCTGCGGTTACAAGGGTTACTTTGTTTGAAGTTGTCAGAAGGCCCTCTGCTATATACATGTTTACTGCAACATAGTACTGGAATGTATTTTTTTTAATATGGATAAATAGCGCCCCCGTGTGTCATTATACCTCAATAACAATTCACTGGGGTAGTCGTGCGACACGTCGCTGAGTGGCCGCTGGGGGCGCAATGGGTTTTGTTTTCAAGGCAGGCAGCAGCTGAGCAGGGTGTCACAGGAGGAGCGTGAGAGATCATACCACAACACAGTCATTGTAGCGATCCGTCCTCCTGCTGCTGCATTAAGTGGTCAGATCACCATAACTATTAACCTACTGAACACCACAGGTATGGAAATACCTACATGATTGAGTAATAATCGCTTTTTACTGACATATTCAGAAGAGCTGGACCTCGGCTGCTGCTGGCGCAAATAATGAGTGGATTATCGCTGTGTTTTTTTTTCTACACAGACTTTTGACAGTTGGCCGCCTGGGAGTTCCTGTTGAGTCCCCACACTACAGCACAGCGACAGGCTGACCTCGGAGCACAGGCAGGGTGAGTGTGCTTTCAACACTAAAGTAGTCTAAAGTATCACTCGTCTATCTATTAGCATAGACTGTAAACATAGAATTCCTCTTATACTTTCCTAAAAAGATGGTGCCCGACCCGTTATGATGCCACCCAGGATGCTTTAGTTTTGTGTTTTGACTGGTCAAATGGCCAGACAATAACTGTTTACTGTTGATAAACAAAGAATGTGAAATCAACACTAGCATAGCGCACAAACTGTAATGTTTAAAATGCCATGTAAGGTTCTTGGTTCTGATGCAACCAGCTTGTAACACAGCCTATAGTAGGAAGAGTTACTACGGTAACCATGGGGTAGTAAACGATTCCTTTCCGCTATATTTTACCATCTCGGTTCCTTAATCATGTATGTCGCGGATGTGCATCTTTTTTCGGTTTGAGTCAGCAAATTGACATGTGCAGTCTGTGCACACGCACAAAGAGAGAGAGAGGGAGAGACTATAGGCAAAAGAGAGCAGAGCATCTGGTTTGCATTGAATCAAACGGCCGAGCAATTTGAGGTAGCCATTTAACAAGAAATTGGGTAGGCGCTATGCAGTTTTCCTTTGCAGTCTAATTTGGAGTATGGGTGTCTATTTGTCTAGTAGCCTATAGTTCAACACTTACAGATGACTCACCTATTCTCTATGTCTGAGTCAGCGTTGTGTCACACACCCATACCATTAAAGGATACAAGGCAGTGGTTCTCAAACTTTTTCATGCCAGGGACCCCAAATTCAATTCACATTAATTTAATATGGAGGACCCCAATGGAAACAAGTCATATAGTGCTTTCTTGTGTCTTATCCTCTTAGCAGACCTTGTATTGAACTGTACTTTCCTGTGTTATTTTTGTGCTGCAAACTGTTAATAAAGTATACAAACAGTCAATCAAAGTTGTTAAAAGTTGTTAAAATATATTTTTAAATCTAGATTTATTTATTTTTTAAAAGTAGTGCTTCAAAGCAATTGTTTGTAGATTGGCTATTGTCAAATTGCACGTGTCTGTAGGGTTAAAATGTTAAAACATACTAACTAATCTCCTCAATGACCCCTGGAGAACCAATCCTATCGTGACATGACACTTTATTTTATGAATACTTTCTAATGCCTCCCTCTCCTTTGTACAAAAAAAGGGTTTTTCAAAGTAGTAGGCCTGCTTAATTCCCAAAAGGTGTAAAATGCAGACTTGCATAGAAAAATATTCCAAGGCACTCCATCTTTGGGGAAAAAAATATACAATTATTTATTTATGAGCAAGGCAACAAGAAATGAGACAAACGTGTTTCTATCGCCTTTGTAGTGTACTTTGTAGTGTACTTTCGTCCTCCTCTTTTTCTCCATGTCCTGCTCGCGAAACCTGAAACTCACTCACTCACTCACTCACTGTCACAACAACTGTCTCTACATTCCCTGCCTTTATGGGGCCAAAGTTATTGCCTCACCAATTCCAGCAACAACCTTTTTCAAATGCAACATATTATAGGCCTATATACCACATTATTATGTACCACTGTCATATACACGGAAATAAACACACAAAGAAAATGTTAATGTCTGCACAAATGGCCTACAATGATACATCTGAAATCAACAGCAGCTCATACCCAAGACTGGAGGTAATTACCTCTTACTTGTGCAGAAAAGCTACTGCAATTTATTTTGTGTCTGAAAAAGTTCAAAAGCTTGAGATCTCCTGACTCATAAATCCCTTGTAAATGACTTGCTAGGATTGGTATGCTTTATTTATTCTGCTTTGTCAGTTGGTGTTTGGGAACAAACCAAGTAATGGTCCAACGCCCACGTTTTAAAAGATGCTTAGCGAGAGTGGCACATACAGTACAAGGACCGCTGGTGTGATACAGCGCTACATACAGTATGGGAACGGTCTCTCAGCTCTGCAGTATTATTGTATTTATTTTAAATAATTACCAATAGCAATTGTTTTTTAAATGTCATTTAAATCCAAAATTGAAAAGGTGGTCAGTGGGAGTCTGGGAACAGAATCATCCTTTGGAAAAAGTGGTCAAGACTTTCTTCCTAACCTCTCGCATTTGCCTGTCTTGTCTTTCTCTCTCCTCCTGAATGACAGTGTCTCTGTCACCTCCTAACCTTCATCAGACTTTCTTTCTTCCTTCATTCATCCCTGGCTTCCGCTCACCCCCTCCCAGTGCTTGTTTGGGGTCTCTCCCTCTCTCTTTGCTCTACCAGTATTAAGGCTGAAGCCACATTTATACTTGGTCGCACGATGCTGTCGCTCGCCAAAAACATTTTCGGTGAACCACACCATAGTGTAATTTAATGGAACAATAACAGCCCCATCCTGCCCATTCCTGAGTAAACGCTACCACATCGTAATCACCATCTACTGTCACGCTGTGCTTCCAGAGCCAAATGCCAGACTTATCCAATTTGGATGCCTGCATCAGCTTATGCTGCTCACATGTACTGATGGCGTGTAGGCACGTTTGTCTGGGGTATTATCCACCTCTGTGTGGGTGCTCACATGTGCAGACAGGGCTTATTTGTCACTCACACCGGTACAGTGAAATGTGTGACATCATGTGCCTAATGACAAAAATATATTATACAAACCATAATAATAGAGATAGCACTGGATTTGAATGAAATTATAATACAAAAAGTAAAAATAGGAGCAATAGGAAATGTGTAATGGGAAATTCAGTCTAAAGAATTTGTATCAGAATCAAGATGTATAGTATGTAGTAAGGCAGATACATTTATACAGAAAGTACACTTGTACTGTTAGTGTAGCAACAAGATTTTGACACTCAGCCTTTTTTTTCCTTTTTTTTTAAGATATTTTTTTGCGGCTTACGCCTTTATTGATTTTTTTAAGGGATAGAAAGTAGGCTGACAGGAAACGGGAGAGAGATGGGGGGATGACATGCGGTAAATAAAGGCCGTGTCGGGTCCGGGAGTCGAACCCGCGGCACACCGCGACTGGATCACCAGTCCGGTGCCCAGACCGTTACGCTACGGCCTGGGCAGACACTCTCAGCCTTATGCTTATTATTTGGCTTACATCTCCGGTGTTGCTCACCAAAGATATATAGCCAATCTACAAGTTCAGCTTGCGTTGGCTATTTCCTCATAGATATAGTTTGGTACACTACATGCTCTACCTCTGAAGAGAATTAATGCAAAATGAGTCAACATTTATTTACCGCCCGTCAAAGAAGAATTATTTTTACGCACAGCAGCACCTTCTCTGTGTCTGACATTATTGCATGGGCACCATGGTCAGGTGTGTAGGCTACTGGTGATTAGGGATATATGTTCACTTTTGCTGATATTTAACAAAAAAACAAGATGGAAACGTTTCTAATCAATTAAAAAAACGACAAAACAACACACAGGGATATGCAATATACTGCTGGACACACGCAGCTAAACCATATAGTGTTAAGTTTCATAGTCACCAGGTCATCTTTGTTCAATAGATATATCTTGACTTTGTTTGTTGTTTTATTTACCCCTTTATGTTGGTCTGGCTCTAATGATGTGCGTATACCATAGTGGTTTTCCTACAGTACGGTACGAAATTGAGCCAGAACGATATTTAAAATAGGGAAACATCTCCACAAAGTACAGTATGGACAGAAAGGGAGGTCACCAGTGGTGAAGGAAAGTCTGCTGAAGCGAGCAGAAGATGTGGGCTGAGATTGCAGATGCAGGCTGAACTGAGAGGCACTTTAAAGTGGAAGGATTACCGTAAACCGGTCCCGTCACTCCCGTCTCAGCCAAAGCCCCTCGACAAGTTGGGAAACGCTCACCATGTGAAAGAGCTATTTATTAGATGACAATTTAAATCCTCTGTTATTTTAACTCTGGGACAGTAAACAACATTACAAGTCTATTTGGGTCCATTTATACACTCTGAAACAGTGTTGTCTGCTTATTTTAAGCGATTTTGTGCTTATTTTTCTGTCAGGGTGCTTGTAAATATTTGTATTTCCGGGTTGTGTTTTTTTTGTTTTGTTAGTTGTAAGTGTATAGTTGCTTCCAAATGTTTTTTTTTTTTATAATTTTTATCCCACGATTTTGTAACACATTTTTCACCCCTGTGTCAATTGTCTAATGTGATCCTGGGCTCTACACACCCTCCGCCAACCTGGGGAGAGCAACGGACTTGAACTCGTGCTTCCTTCATGCCTGAGTGTCCAAGTCGCTCCTTTACACCTGAAAGGGGGGAGTTTCCCTGGTTGGACGTAGCGCGTGGAAGGAACACGTTATTCCAACCAGTTCCTTTGCCCTCCATCAGGCGTCCCGGCTGGCCAGGGGGAGGCAGTTTAGAGACCAGGATTACTGCATGTTTTTTGTGAGGGTACCTACCCTAGGGGACACGGGGAGAACATGCAAACTCCACACAGAAAGGTTCCAAAATGTTTAAACCAGTGGCTCTCAAACTATTTCATGTCAAGGACGCACAAATTAATATGTATTTGTCTGCACTGCGGACCTCCATCTGCAAATACTTTGTGCCAGGATCTAGGATCTACAGTAGCATCATTTCAACATATTTAGTTCAGGGTCCAGTGTAGGTACAGTATAGGGTCCAGTGTATGGTACGGGGGGCTGGCGGCTGGCGCATCTTTCCAAATGGCAGTCCGTGGGCTAATTAGTGTCAATTTGAGGGTCCTTGACATGAAAATGTTTGGGAACCACTGGTCTATACGGTAGAAATATCTTCTTATCCATAACCAGGCCAGAGTTTGCAGCATTGAGGAAGCAGGTCTGCAGTACACACGATTGCACTAATGACATTGTCATGGCCAAATGTGGCCAGTCAGTCACATTGCAGAAGTTAAGATATGCAGAATCATGTAGTTTAAGTCCTGCCTTTTTATTTTGCAATAGCCTACCTATTGCAATCAATTAAACAACAAACGAATAAATAGTAAAAGTTCCATTAGATGGTGGGAGGAAACTCTTCAAATTCAAATCTTGCAGTTCTTGCATGCAGTGATAAAATATTGAAAACCGTTCAGTGTGATGCTGTTATAAACACGGCTGAAATAGAGGAGGTTGTCATGGTTGTCGTTTGAAGTTATTGCGTGTTATTCAGCTGTGGCAAGAGGCTAGTCTTAAACAATTATTATTATTACTGTATAATGTATATGCCCGATTTTATACTATTCAGAATTAACCGATATACAAGCTAACAAGTTACACATTGTGGTGTGTTGTGAGCTTGTAGATCTGCTTATATATATATATATAATTTATTTATATATTCCCCCCCGGCTTTTTCTGCCTTTATTTGACAGTAGGTAGACAGGAAAGGGGAGGGAGATGGGGGAAGGACACGCAGCAAAGTTCGTCAGGATCGGGACTCGAACCCGCGACACCACTGAGCCACGGCCCGGCCGTAGATCTGCTATTGTTAAACTTTCTTTGCCTCCATGCCACAGCAGGGACTAGGGATGATGGGTTTAATGTGGTTAAGTAGAAAACAAAACATTACGGGTGTTTAATGTTATATTGTCTAATGTCTATACTATATTGCAATTCAGTGTGGAATAAAGAAACAGCTATAGGTAACAATTTAACTTGTTTTATACTGTAGACTGTATTTCAGTCTAGAAGGCCATTTCAGGCAAGGAAAACAAAATTATGATTCTGCCATAATTTGCGTGTTATACACACACACACACACACACACACACACACACACTTCCTGTGTCAAGCTGTTTGTGGGCGCATCCTGTCTCAAAAGTTACAGCTTCCTGTTGTATTGCTTCCGTCGTTCCACTAATGACAGGGTATTAAGTTATTACTTAAACAAGTTAGCAGAAAGCACTATTTCATGAACAAATTTGGTTTGAACAGATTAGACCTTTTTTTTTATTTTTTTATCTTTTTGTTTTGTGTGTGTGTGTGTGTGTGTGTGTGTGTGTGTGTGTGTGTGTGTGTGTGGGGGGGGGGGGTGCTTTTCGCTGATTGTAGGACATTAACTCTGTATTTTGCTATGTGTAACAGGTAATGGCTATGATCTTATTTTGTTCTTCCAATGGACAACTGAGTCCTAGATTTCAGACAGTAGTGTCTATAAACATTGTTTCTGGTAGGCTATGTGATGTTTGCTGGGTGTCAGCAGAGGACACTGCCTCTGCTGACTGGCTAATCAGGGGCAGAATAGCAGTTGGACTGATGCTGTGGCATCTATCTGTAAATGCACCAAGTCACGCGCATGCACGTTCAGTGTGACTTGGGACAGGGAGTGTCATAGATTAGCTGGATTATAAACAGCTAGGTTCATTCACGGTGGCATCTGTCAGAGATCAACTGCTACTTGCTGCTATTACTACAGTACTTACCACTCAGTCCAAACACATTCACTCCCTAATGTCCCCATATGCATACTGTTGGTTATTTGTACGTCTCTAAATGTTTTGATGAATTGAACAAGGTGGACCCTGTTGTAAACAAGTGTAATGCTTCATTGGGTCGTCCACTCACAGTAAACGGTCTTTGTATTGAGTTGTGCTTGAATTGTACTGTAATTCTGCAAACTGTTAATAAATATTTCAATCAATCAATCAATACTGTTCATTTGGCGACTGCGAAAATATCACAGGCAATGCGAAAAGGTATATTATGAGTGATATTAATAATGATGGTGCCATGTCATTATTCCGACCTACCCTAACCTCAGTCTTAACTGGCCACGTAGGTCGCTAACCCTAATCTCAGTCTAAACCGGTCACACCGGTCGGACGTATGGGCAGTCCCCTGTATTATGAGTGTAGGATTGCCTAGCAAGTTTAAAGTTTCTGCAAGTTTATGAACAGAATCCAGTGGGTTCCTGGATAACTAAACAAACCACGGCATGCTTTGGAAAACAGCTGCCCGCCACGGCCGCCAGTAATGTCTGTGAGTCAGTCTATGAGGGCTAGACCACTGGTATGTATCCCCCTCCAATACCACCAAATGTAGGCCTATGTGCTGTAACATCTCTGAGATCTTAATTGAATACCAACACATGGGAAGTGAGGACGCTGGCGTCGACTGTTCGCCGCTTCACCTCCCAATGTATGAATGAATGAACCATTGTAAGCGCTTTGAGTAGGCACATAGTGCATAGAAAAGCGCCATAAAAATGCAATTCATTATGGGATCCAATATTACTGTCCTTTAAACTAGTATAAGGTACAAAGTGTATTCCACATTCAAGCACTGAATGATGCCACCACTCATTATTTGCGAGGATGTGGATTGATTGGCTAGCAGAGGACAGTTCTTTATGTGTTGCTGTATGTCATTGAGAGAAATAGTTGCAACCTTTTAAAAAATGTCAAGCTACCAAAACAAATACTTTTTCCTTATCCCCATTACGCTGGCTGGCGTATAGGGCAGCAACACAGTTTCTCCAATTGCATCTGTCTTTAGCCATCTTCTCTATGGTCTGATTCTGAGCACATCCAGGTCCACCTACATCATTTATTTTGATTATACTTTTATACTTCATAAGGTATTGGAAGCTTAATGCCATTGTGAATGTTTTTCTCCAATCGATAATCAAGGCCACTTTTATCTAACAACAAGTTCTGCAGACAAAAATGTTTTTTCACGATGGCGTGTCAGCTTACAGATCATTTTCACTATTTGTTGTATGACCAACTGTATAGGGCTCGAGTGGTTAACCTCTTAACCCATTCTGACCGGGCACCCATTTTGGTGTCAGCGTCATGTCATGCTTTAGCTATTTAAAAATAGCAGATCTACAAGCTCATATCGCGCCACCGAGTGGCGCGATACGAGCTTGTAGGTCTGCTATTTTTGAAAAATCGAAGAACGACTGACATTTTTTTAGAATCTGATCTCAGGTCAGAATGGGTTCATCAGACCAGTGTGTGTCCGGCGGAAACCTCGGTATGAATCTGATCTCAGGTCAGAATGGGTTAAACCCCGTATGGCTGAACGGAGTCCCTCAGGGCTCTATAGCCTACTAGTGTATTTTCTGTTATTGTGGTGAAGGTGACACGACACGATGTGAGCGTTGTTCAGCGAAAGCCTTCCCTACAATACATATTTTTAAGTGTTTAACATAGCAGTTTGTCCTTGAACACTTTGTTGTCTCCACCAGGCCGAAGGCATGGGGGGAGAGTATGTTTTGCACTCCGTCCGTCCGTGTGTGTGTCCGTCCGTCCGTGTGTGTGTGTCCGTGAGCAGCTAATCTCGGCCACCGTTAACCCAGTCGATGCCAAATTTTGCACACACACTCCCTGGATGACAACGATGAACCTCTGCCCCAAACTTTCCAGAACGGCCTGTTATAGCGCCACCAGGAGGCCGCTTTGTGCAAAACAAGTTTTTGCACAGTACACCTACAGATTTTGTCCAAACATCACGCAAATTGGTACACAGTCTCTCTAGAGCCATTCAACGAAACCTGTCTTTCAGATTTCTCACACTCCATCCTGATTGGTTAACAGTTTGACTGCGGAAAACGATTTATCAGACTTTTAATCAACCCCCCTTCACTGCCGAGATTGTTGTATTACCTTTAGAGCATACGCTGAATTATTTGGGCTTAATCCGCGAAAATCGAGCGAAAAAAGCTTCCTCTGTCTGTTATGAACGATCGTACCACCCGCCATCTTGGTACACCCGGAAGACGCAGCACAGGACCCTCCTCCATGAGGCGTTGAACCCCATTCGTTTACATTGGCCTCAATTTCCCAGAAGCCCTAGCAGCCCACAGCATGTGACGATTTCCGGTTTCATCTCAAAACAGATGCATCTTCTCTCTTTCTCCGCGGCGATGACGGATTTTCTTTTTTTTGTTTACATTACGGCGGATTAAACACATAAAACAAAAGGCGCGTATGTCCGATATGGCAGCGACAATAACCTGGAGTAATCCATTCAAAGCACGGAAACTGTTAAGATTGGCTTCCAAAGTTCACAGGAGTGCTCAGTTTCAAACAAAATGCTGCAAATCATGAACACATTGCGTGATTTCCGTGAAATTGTGCACCCACATTCCCACTAGGCCGAGGACAAAATGCCACATGAACAATTTCAACTCAGCCTCAAGGTGGCGCTATAACTGGCCGAAAAGTGTTTTTACCTCTAACTGCACGGATCTGTGGATAACTTTGTATGCCAACTCCCTAGAGGCCAAGGAAAAACCTTTGCTTTTACTTTTGTTGCCCTTTTATCCAACCACCAGACGAAGGCAAGCTGCAATGCCCTACATTCCTATCCTGGTGGAGACCTGTGCCCAGAAGGGCACTTTTTCTAGT
>NC_139702.1:7761024-7768524 GCF_964188405.1 Protomyctophum parallelum | reverse complement strand
CTGGGGGCCACAACACGCCTGGGGGCCACAACACGCCGCACACGCAGGAGACGAACCCGAACAGCATAGACTGCAGTTCAGGGTATTCCTCCTCCGAGGGCCGCTGCCAGAGACCCCCCTCTGCCAAAGGCGATGGCACCAGTAACATTGGACACAGCACTGCATACCTCAGTCCAACAAGTGGGTACTAGACTAGTGCATCTCAGTACATTCACAGCTTTAGCCATATATTATTGCACACTGCTGTGAACATTTCCTGTTAACCCATTTTGGTCTGACGTCGGAAATTTATAAAGAAAAATGTCTTCTAAATCCTGACAGTTTTCTGTCAGGTTTTGCGCCACATTTTCACGATTTCTTTTAAAAATAGCAGACCTACAAGATCGTAGCGCGCCACCGAGTGGCGCGCTACGAGCTTGTATATCTGCTATTTTTCAATAGCTGAAGCATAGCATAATGCTAACACCAAAAGGGGTTCCCGCCCAGAATGGGTGGCATTATTTTGTGTTGGACTGCATTTTGTCCAAAATGTATTTAAAATGTTACCAAACTTACCTGAATAATAGACCATTTTCCACAGCAGACTATGTTGATGCTTGATGGGTAAACACAATTGAAGTGTGGGTGTGTTTCATGTTTTGTGCCAGCGTGTTAACTTCATTCTGATACATAGAAACACGCCCACAGTTGGTATTAGCTGTGAAAAGGGTGAGTCAGTGTTGGATAAACATAATTATGCAGTTCATACCGTAAATGACGCGTTCGAATTTAAATCACGAATGGGTCGTTCTCCATTTTGGACCATTTTGTCCCTTTCAATTTGAAATTCCTGAAATTGCATCTTTGACAAAAGATCACGGCTTCCTAAAAAATGAAACAAACCTTGGAATGGTTTGGAAAATGGTCTGCAGTAATGTCATGTAATGTGTGTGTGTGTGTGTGTGTGTGTGTGTTAAACTTCTATAGGTCCAAATCCAACCGCACCATTGGCAGAAATAGCACAGGCAAGAGTAAAGTTACTTACAGATTCAGGTAAGTTGAGTACACAGTATGTATTTGTGTGAATATACACATACGTTGTGTCTGTTTGTGTATAATATGCAGTGCACATTTGAGACTATACAAACTTCATGTGATTTGACTTAGCCACCAGCTTAACACAATCCCTGCATTTCAACTCTGCCCTGTAGCTAATGCGTCGCTCAGCCCTGGTGGGAAAAGGGCTGCCTGCCTCCTCCTCTTCCTCATCATCGCACTTCTCAGTAAGTGACACCATACTGCCATCTGGTTTCAGTGTTACAGAAATAACCTCACGAGACCTGTGTATACCTTATTAACATATTTGGGATATTATATTTGACAATGTTCCACAGTCCTATGGTCTAAGGCCTCTAAGCACTGATTTCACTTCAATACACTTGCTCTAGAATGTTTATGAATTCAAGTTGTGGTTATTTTTGTGGTGTCTAGGGGTTTCAACAGTTAATCAAACTAATTAAATTAATTACCGGTATATATAATAAATTATTTTAATTTAAAAAAGCTATATTTTCTAAAAGATTATTACAAAATGTATTACAGTGGCTAAAATAGCGGAAATGGCAGATCTACAACCTGACAATTACAATTTACAATTTATGCACTTAGCAGACACTAAAGCTAAGAACCTAATATCTGTCTAACAGTAGATTATCTCAAAATGACATCACTTTAGCCTTTGCTTACATCTGTAAGGTCGTTGAGGCTAGTGCAAGTGCTATGGCCACAATGCATTGATATAAAAATTGGAGAACATGATTCTATACAAAAAAACAAAAACAGAAGAAAAAGGAATTAAGTCTGTATTCTCTCTCTGTTGTCCCAGGTATTTGGTTCCTGTTTCCCTGGTTGGCCTGTCTCATGCCTCGCAGGACCATTTTGAAGACCCAAACACAGGCAGAACCCAGGAAGCAACCATCGGTCCCTCCACTTCCTCTCTCTCCTCCAACCAACGCAAGGCCTCTCATCCCTATAGTGGTAGGAGTTCTTTGTCTCCACCAGGCCGAAGGCATGGGGGGAGAGTATGTTTTGCACTCCGTCCGTCCGTCCGTGTGTCCGTCCGTGTGTCCGTCCGTGTGTGTGTCCGTGAGCAGCTAATCTCGGCCACCGTTAACCCGGTCGATGCCAAATTTTGCACACACACTCCCTGGATGCCAACGATGAACCTCTGCCCCAAACTTTCCAGAACGGCCTGTTATAGCGCCACCAGGAGGCCGCTTTGTGCAAAACAAGTTTTTGCACAGTACACCTACAGATTTTGTCCAAACATCGCGCAAATTGGTACACAGTCTCTCTAGAGCCATTCAACGAAACCGGTCTTTCAGATTTCTCAGACTCCATCCTGATTGGTTAAGATTGGCTTCCAAAGTTCACAGGAGTGCTCAGTTTCAAACAAAATGCTGCAAATCATGAACACATCGTGTGATTTCCGTGAAATTGTGCACGCACATTCCCACTAGGCCGAGGACGAAATGCCACATGAACAATTTCAACTCAGCCTCAAGGTGGCGCTATAACTGGCCGAAAAGTGTTTTTACCTCTAACTGCACGGATCTGTGGATAATTTACTTTTGTTGCCCTTTTATCCAACCACCAGATGAAGGCAAGCTGCGATGTCCTACATTCCTATCCTGGTGGAGACCTGTGCCCAGAAGGGCACTTTTTCTAGTCTTTTCTGTTTTCTGTCTGCATGCAAATGTGAATTTAACCCTGACACAGTGTTGAAATACTTTAGCCGGGACCCCCTGGAAGCCCCTCAAGGACCCCCTGGGGTCCCCAGAGCCTCGACCCCTTGTTGAGAACCAGAAACACCGGTACACGGACCGGTGCGTGCAAATATAACCTTCCAGCAGAGAGAAGTTGACTGGGTCGCATGAAGATGCCAATACCAAGGATTCATAAGTGATGTCACATCACTGTGGTTTATAAACAGGTTCGAGTCTGTGCTACTTCCGTGTTGCATAACAGTGACATCACTGTAGAATCCTTGGCATCTTTATCGTAGTAGACTTAGTTTCACTTGTCTTCACTCTTCACGATTTTGTCCCGATCGCCCTAATGACATGATTATTTCATGTCAACACATCAAGTACAACTATCAGAACATGTAATGTAACATAGCACTGCTGTCGGTAGGAAACCTCATAACTCAATTTTTGAGGTTTTAGATAATATTTATATTTAATATAAGGTTTTCTTAATTTCCTGAAAAAAGATAATTTTTCATTTCCTGAAAAATGAAAGTAATGCATCACTTTGAAAGTTTAACTAACGTTTTCCACCTATCCATATAAATTGCAGTCAGTCAGGCGTAGCCTATT
Organism: Protomyctophum parallelum; assembly: GCF_964188405.1. Lineage (NCBI taxonomy): Eukaryota > Metazoa > Chordata > Actinopteri > Myctophiformes > Myctophidae > Protomyctophum > Protomyctophum parallelum. Next base: position 7,765,165 of record NC_139702.1, on the reverse strand, counting down.
CTATGTTTCCAGGATGGTCTTCTTACAGGCAAACTGGTCTCTCTTTTTAGGATCCAGCCATTGTGTCCGCTGCTGTAGAGAAGAAGATGCAGGGTCTCCTGGTGAGAATTTGACCTTTTTCGCTCACTGCGACATTTACCAAAATGACTAAACTAAATGAGCAATGCAAGTTCATTCAAGAAACTCCTTCGCTGATTGGGCCACTCTTTAGCACGCACCCTCAAGAGAACCAATCACCATTCTCTCTCTCTCTCTCTGTGTGTGTGTGTGTGTGTGTGTGTGTGTGTGTGTGTGTGTGTGTGTGTGTGTGTGTGTGTGTGTGTGTGTGTGTGTGTGTGTGTGTGTGTGTGTGTGTGTGTGTGTGTGTGTGTGTGTGTGTGTGTGTGTGTGTGTGTGTGTGTGTGTGTGTGTGTGTGTGTGTGTGTGTGTGTGTGTGTGTGTGTGTGTGTGTGTTTTTACAGGAGGAGATCTTGCTGAAGCAGGAGAACATTTATAGCCAGGTCAGAGAATTTCATCCTCTCTATTAAGTTGTCAAACTTTCTCACTGCCTGTATTTGCATTTGTATTTTGCACCTACACAGTGACCAGTGTGTGAGTGTATTTGCACCTACACAGTGACCAGTGTGTGAGTGTATTTGCACCAACACAGTGACCAGTGTGTGTGTGTGTGTATTTGCACCTACACAGTGACCAGTGTGTGTGTATTTGCACCTACACAGTGACCAGTGTGTGTGTGTGTATTTGCACCTACACAGTGACCAGTGTGTGTGTATTTGCACCTACATAGTGACCAGTGTGTGTGTGTGTTTGCATCTACACAGTGACCAGTGTGTGTGTATTTGCACCTACACAGTGACCAGTGTGTGAGTGTATTTGCACCTACATAGTGACCAGTGTGTGAGTGTATTTGCACCTACATAGTGACCAGTGTGTGAGTGTATTTGCACCTACACAGTGACCAGTGTGTGTGTGTATTTGCATCTACACAGTGACCAGTGTGTGTGTATTTGCACCTACACAGTGACCAGTGTGTGTGTGTGTATTTGCACCTACACAGTGACCAGTGTGTGTGTATTTGCACCTACATAGTGACCAGTGTGTGTGTGTATTTGCATCTACACAGTGACCAGTGTGTGTGTATTTGCACCTACACAGTGACCAGTGTGTGAGTGTATTTGCACCTACATAGTGACCAGTGTGTGAGTGTATTTGCACCTACATAGTGACCAGTGTGTGAGTGTATTTGCACCTACATAGTGACCAGTGTGTGAGTGTATTTGCACCTACATAGTGACCAGTGTGTGAGTGTATTTGCACCTACACAGTGACCAGTGTGTGAGTGTATTTGCACCTACACAGTGACCAGCGTGTGAGTGTATTTGCACCTACATAGTGACCAGTGTGTGTGTGTGTGTATTTGCACCTACACAGTGACCAGTGTGTGAGTGTATTTGCACCTACATAGTGACCAGTGTGTGTGTGTATTTGCACCTACATAGTGACCAGTGTGTGAGTGTATCTTCACCTACATAGTGACCAGTGTGTGAGTGTATTTGCACCTACATAGTGACCAGTGTGTGAGTGTATTTGCACCTACATAGTGACCAGTGTGTGTGTGTATTTGCACCTACATAGTGACCAGTGTGTGAGTGTATCTTCACCTACATAGTGACCAGTGTGTGAGTGTATTTGCACCTACATAGTGACCAGTGTGTGTGTGTATTTGCACCTACATAGTGACCAGTGTGTGAGTGTATCTTCACCTACATAGTGACCAGTGTGTGTGAGTGTATTTGCACCTACATAGTGACCAGTGTGTGAGTGTATTTGCACCTACACAGTGACCAGTGTGTGAGTGTATTTGCACCTACACAGTGACCAGTGTGTGTGTGTATCTTCACCTACATAGTGACCAGTGTGTGAGTGTATTTGCACCTACACAGTGACCAGTGTGTGAGTGTATTTGCATCTACATAGTGACCAGTGTGTGAGTGTATTTGCACCTACACAGTGACCAGTGTGTGTGTGTATCTTCACCTACACAGTGACCAGTGTGTGTGTGTATTTGCATCTACACAGTGACCAGTGTGTGTGTATTTGCACCTACACAGTGACCAGTGTGTGAGTGTATTTGCACCTACATAGTGACCAGTGTGTGAGTGTATTTGCACCTACATAGTGACCAGTGTGTGAGTGTATTTGCACCTACATAGTGACCAGTGTGTGAGTGTATTTGCACCTACATAGTGACCAGTGTGTGAGTGTATTTGCACCTACACAGTGACCAGTGTGTGAGTGTATTTGCACCTACACAGTGACCAGCGTGTGAGTGTATTTGCACCTACATAGTGACCAGTGTGTGTGTGTGTGTATTTGCACCTACACAGTGACCAGTGTGTGAGTGTATTTGCACCTACATAGTGACCAGTGTGTGTGTGTATTTGCACCTACATAGTGACCAGTGTGTGAGTGTATCTTCACCTACATAGTGACCAGTGTGTGAGTGTATTTGCACCTACATAGTGACCAGTGTGTGAGTGTATTTGCACCTACATAGTGACCAGTGTGTGTGTGTATTTGCACCTACATAGTGACCAGTGTGTGAGTGTATCTTCACCTACATAGTGACCAGTGTGTGAGTGTATTTGCACCTACATAGTGACCAGTGTGTGTGTGTATTTGCACCTACATAGTGACCAGTGTGTGAGTGTATCTTCACCTACATAGTGACCAGTGTGTGTGAGTGTATTTGCACCTACATAGTGACCAGTGTGTGAGTGTATCTTCACCTACATAGTGACCAGTGTGTGAGTGTATTTGCACCTACACAGTGACCAGTGTGTGAGTGTATTTGCATCTACATAGTGACCAGTGTGTGAGTGTATTTGCACCTACACAGTGACCAGTGTGTGTGTGTATCTTCACCTACATAGTGACCAGTGTGTGAGTGTATTTGCACCTACACAGTGACCAGTGTGTGTGTGTATCTTCACCTACATAGTGACCAGTGTGTGTGTGTATTTGCACCTACACAGTGACCAGTGTGTGAGTGTATTTGCACCTACACAGTGACCAGTGTGTGAGTGTTATGTTTTTGTCATTCACATCTTAGACCTTTGGTCAGAGTGACCAAAACAGTGAAATGGGCAAATCTTATCATTATTATTATCATTGTGACTGACTCAGCTGCAGTGGTGGAAAGTAACAAAGTACATTTACTTTAGTACAGTTTTTACAATTTCCAATACTTTTACTTCTACTCCACTACATCTCAGAGGCAAAGTTTGTACTTTTACTCCACTACATCTATTTGAAAACGTTAGTTACTTTGATTATTATCATCACAAAACACACATTAAACAGTTCAGCCCTGTATACATTTTGGCCATTTGAAAATGGCAGATCTACAAGCTCACAATGATTGTGAGCTTGTAGATGCATTTGAAAACTTTTGGTATTTGAAGTATATTTTGATTCCAATAGTTTTGTACTTTTACTACTCGAGTATTCCAGATTTTTACTTGCAGTATTGATACTTTTACTTAACCCATTCTGACCGGGCACCCATTTTGGTGTCAGCATCATGTTATGCTTTAGCTATTGAAAAATACCAGATCTACAAGCTCATATCGCGCCACCGAGTGGCGCGATACGAGCTTGTAGGTCTGCTATTTTTGAAAAGAATCGAAGAACGACTGACATTTTTAGAATCTGATCTCAGGTCAGAATGGGTTCATCAGTGTGTGTCCGGCGGAAACCTCGTATGAATCTGATCTCAGGTCAGAATGGGTTAAGTAAAACATGCAAGTACTTTTTTCCGCCACCGTCTCAGCTAGAGGAGAAGATGCAGCTGGACATGCGAGGCGTGAAGGCCAGGATGGAGGAGAAGATGCAGCTGGACATGCGAGGCGTGAGGGCTAGGATGGAGGCTGCTGACTCAGACTCCAGGCTGCGTCTGGACAAGGAAGTGGCTGCGCTGAGGACACATATAGAAGAATACCAAACACACAGCCACACTGCCTCCGACAGCCTCAACCACAGGCTGGACGCCATGGAGGAGGGCAATGTTAAGGTAAGAATACCAAACACACAGCCACACTGCCTCCGACAGCCTCCACCACAGGCTGGACGCCATGGAGGA